>NW_024117873.1:0-216824 GCF_003073215.2 Triticum urartu | reverse complement strand
CGCGCATGATTTTTGATCATGTGCCCATCCATGGGGCCTGCTTGGTCTACGACTTTAACCGGCCTTGAGAGGGGTAGACCACAATGAATTCCTCTTGGTTTGTTCCAGGGTCGTCATATTGGCATGCCAAACTAAGATTGATCAGTTTCCTTCACAAGATTCTCTCCCATCGTCTCAAAGTGCAAGACTAGCACTCTATGTAGTGTGGATCTTTTGTGCTGGGTAGTCCAGTAGGTCATAGGAATTTGCTTATGCACCCGTAACAACGTTTAACACGCACAAATAGGATAGTCTAGATGGAATCAACCCGTTTGAGGGAAACCCAGGGGGTAGACGGTTCCGGGCTTACCAAACAAGGAATTCATCCAATTGCAAATAAGGATCGAACAACTTATTCTTTTGCGTGTGATCAAATATGGGTACACTAGGGGGTGTGAAGAGTACAAGGAAATACCAAACAATTTTAAAATGGCAAAATGGTGGTAATTAACTAATGAGAGATCACGAAATTTTGGCAAAGGGCGATGTAAACTAGCCCAGACAGATAGGGTGAGAAAAAGGAGAAAGAAATAAAATGCAATAAGTAAATATGAATGCAAAGCACCACATGTAAAATCATTTTTGCACTAACAAATAGATTTGGAATAAATTGGCCACGTGTAAGCCAAGTTCATGTTACCGGCTACACGGCTCATATTTCTTGTATCTGAAAAGGAATAAAAGGATTCATTAAGGTTAGCTGAGAAAGGCGAGCCGCACACTCGACTTATAACCTGCTCTATCATGAAGCCATCTACCACGTCCGTGATTGCCATGTGACATGGAGCATTGCCGAGCCCTAGCCTTTACACCTATTAACTATTTCCTACTCCCTCCGTTACGGTTTAGAAGGCACAGTTAAATTTGCGTGCGTTTCCACAATAGACAAGGTTTAGGGTGCATTGCATTTATTTCTAGTACCTAATTAGTACTCCGTATACTATTTCTATATGCATGCATAGTGTGAATGCTATTTTTTAGCCCACCTCACAACCAATAAATAACCACCTAGGTCTCAGAGAATTTCCAAGCATGCCTTCTAAATCGTGACGGAGGAAGTATGTAATTCTTCATTTCTTCTAAGATAGCAAAACTAGGATATGTACACGAAATGCTCGTCGGAAACTGAACCGTTCCTCTAGGAAGATTGATCTCGCTGGAATTTGAATCCTAAACTTGCCAGACATTCCTATAGAACTGATCCCGATTCCTCTCATTCCTACGACGGCCTATGAACTGTCCTTGTTGTTAACTAATTCACCGTGCTGGCTCGCGGGGAAAAGATCTTCTGCCCCTCCCTCCCTCCCCGAGGTGCTCCCGCGGGCGCCCCCGGGAGGAAACCCTAGCACCGCCCCTGTCGCCCCCTTTGCCTCAACTATGTCCCTCGCTGCCGCCGGGGGCGTCCCCGGTCAAAGGCCGGGTGGCGTTGGCGGCGGCGGGCGGCTCTCTCCCACACGCAGTTGGGGACTTCGTGGGGCGTTTCCCTCTGCCTGGTGGCGCCGGGCGTCGGGCCGGCCCTGCCTCGGCTCCTTCTCCCCCTCCCGGCGTCCTTCGCTGGCGCCGCCTCTTCCCCTTCGTGGTGGTGGGTGGCGGGGGATGCGGATCTGGGATTCCTGCCCAGATCCGGTGGAGGGTGGGGGTTGGTGTTGGGAGAGGTGGCCGGCGGACCAGGCGTGGTGGCGGAGTATATTGGAATCTTTGCGATGTCTCCATCCACTCCAATAACTCTTCCATTTGGCTGCACAAAGGTTTGTCCTTTTGAGAATCTGAGCCAAGTCATGTGCCTGTATGACCGTGGTCAATTAAACCCTTTAACAGTCGTGCAATGTGCGCATCCTGGTGACGTCCACGTCATCACAAAGAGGCGATGCAGGTACTGTTCGGTCGCTGCGCTGTGAGGTCGTTGCGATTGGGCAAGAGAGAAACTGAGAAGAGTACGCACGGGATTGGCTGTTGGAGGTGCATGCGGTTACGCCTGGTCGGGTCGCTGCATGTGGCCCTTTTTGTTTGCTGGACCGCATGTCAATTGCCGGCTTTCTGTGCTCGTGAGTTGGGGAGAGATCGCTTACCAGCGAAGGCAACCGAGGTGAATACATCGAGCCCCACAACCACGCATCGCTCCCTGTGCAGCTTCCTCCTCCCTTCCCTCGTACGCCTCCCCCTCGATCTTGCGGCCTGGACAGCGCTGCCGCTCGTCTCATTCAGAGCTCCCGCCTCCCACCTCCTCGGCCTGGGCTGTGCGACCTCCCGGTGGTCACCAGTGGATAAGAGGCCGCCGAAAGATGAGACGCCATGCGGGAGGAAGAAGCCGTCATCGACCGACGGAGGGGCAGATGTTGAGGGGAAGGGCAGCGAGCACGGGCAGAAGCCGACGCCCGCCAGCAGCGGCAGGCTGGATCTGGACGGCGTGCTCATGGCGCCAATCACCATCTGGGTGATCAGGGGCGATGGGTTCATCTACTCCCACCTCCTGCGAGAAGCTCATGGCAGAGACCCCATACTCCGTCCTCGCCGTCGACGTCTAATGCTACAAGATCCGCGGCCTCGTCGATCCACCCCCGCACCACGTCGCCGGCCACATCTCCTTCCACTACGTCAACGTCAAGAACGACTCCTGCCTGGTGGGTCTCATTAAGGTGTCTGATCTGGTGCGCCCCTCCCCACCTCCTCTCCCTTCCCCGCTCACTCCTGTCCCCTAATGGCAGATTGGTCTGCGAAATTTTGTTGTTGTCTCTTTTAGTGTTCTTGAGCTTGCTTTACTTATTTAGGTTTGGATGGTGGGAGAAAAACTGGGTGAAGGCATTGGTAGTACAAAGAAAGAAGCATTGCATCAGGCTGCAGAAATATCTTTAAGAAATTTTCCAATTAATTTTGTTTTGTTTCATGTTTGTATTAACCTCTCCAGTTTCGTTTTTGCGGATATAAGATAATATTTTACGTAATCAAGAGATTCATTTTAAATTTGGAGTGTTGACATTTTTACTCGAAGCATATATGCTGTACCGTGTGGAGTTTTGTCTTTTTAGCACCATCTATCTTGGAATTAGATCGGATAGTGTGAGAATATAATGATGACTATTTCTTGATGGGTACTTGCTGCATGATTTTTCCAGTGCATGTCCAAGTTTACATGTGAAAGCGTCTTGCTTGATTCCGTTCTACTGGTTCATTGGATGAATAAACTCACATCTTTCATGGCCAAATGTCAGCCGATGCTTCTAATAATTCAGTTTTTGTCATTGCAGGAGATTATGGAGTGTAATTCTTCAGATGTGCAAATCCCGCAGCCAATCTTGCTGAAACTATCATTGTGAGATTTACTTTATTTCGTTGACTGTGTTCATTTGGAATTTCTGAAGCTGAGATTTAATCATGTTTCTGGGATTCTTTAGTGCTTGGATCAAGCTGGTCATGAACTGAATGTTGATGTGGGCAAAGTGGAAATGCATAAGGCTTAAAAGATCATCTACAAAATTACTTTTGCGTAAAGATCACTATCAGTTTACTTGAGTGGGCTCATCCAATGTCAGGTTCGCCGTCTTCTGTACCTCAAACGAGTGCATTTTGTTGATGTTATTACAAAATTTTTATATGTACTAGAAATAATATATCATTACCAAGTTAACAATGATCGTCATAGCTTATCGAGGTTCAGAGAGCTGTTTTAGGCCGAAGTTTTCTTTATAGCAGGCCACATCATTAGCCATACATTTCAGGCCAATCAAATGGTTTGGACATGGGATCCTGGAAAGTGCAGCACCGTAGTTAGTACAGGGAGGTTGGGAATATGTGCTCGCGGGTCTTAACTAATTGCAATTCTGGTTATCGACACTACATTTAACTAATTGTAATTCTGGTTATCGAGACTACATTTAATTCTGCCATAATGGTTAGTTAGCAGAATTAACATCTGACTAGGAGATTGCATATGGAGCTGGGGTGAGGTTGCATTTCACTCTTTGTTGGAAACTAATAAGCTATACAATGTCCAAGATTAGAAGATCAAATAAGGAGCTACGCTCAAGTTTCACCGTTTAGAGTGTAAATTTGTTTGTTCTGTTAGTCTCGCACGGACAATATTGTTTGGTTTATACTTTATACTATGGTTACTTGAAAAGTTGCTCTTCGTCTTTCCAAATACTACTCCCTCCGTCATATAATGTAAGACATTTTTTGACACTACATTAAGGTCAAAAAATGTCCTATATTATGAGACAGAGGGAGTAGATGATAAGATAACTTGAAAGCCCATATCTTGGTACCTCTTAATACATATGAATTAATAATCAAGCCAAAAATGATGCTTCTTTTGTCGAATGTCTATGAGTTTCTGAGCTCAATCTAGAAATTTGACAATGTAATTTCTGCATTTTTCAGCGAGGAAGCGGGTGGCTATGCATGCTTCCAAACTAATAGTTGTTTTCATGTCATCTAGATTGTACCAAATATGCCAATAATGAATAAGCAATTTTGGGCAAGGCCTAAATGCTACTAAATAAATAAAAACCATACCGTTCATCCTATCTGAATCTGGAGATGAAGAGCCGGATCCGCTTACTCAATTTTCAGTTTTCTTCTTCTTAAGCTCTGCATTTGCAGCCACAAATTAATGGTGTTACAGAAATTAGCCTCAAGATTTTCGGACTACCTACTTCTGTATAAACTTTGGTCAAAGCTTAAATTATTATATTTTAAGGTTGTAAAGGTTGTATGCTGTGTCGGCTAAGACTAAAGATTGTAAATTCATTGCTCATCGTATCAATGTCGTTCTCTTTGTAAATGATTCTAAAAAAGTATATTATCAGTTCATTGCTACTTTGTATGTGATGTGATTTTAGTTCTGAATTTGTGTATTGTCTGTTAGTTTTTGTTAAGAATAATTAACCCATCATTAATTATGGGATAATCCCACTCTTCCCGCACGGGCAGTTCCAACCGATGGAGCGGTTTTCTCCCTAGAGCGTTGCAACCTTTGGAGCCAACCTTTCAGGAATAGTCGCCCCCTTTGGAGACACTTGTTGAGATTGTATATAAACTCATATCATCTATCAATAAAGGGTCATTTGATTCTCTATCGCTTGTCTGTTGATTACATTTAACACGTTATCAGCACGCTTTCCGGCGAGAGCAATTCCGACGAGAAGACAAGGAGAACAGGGAAAAGGTGAGAAACGGAACCATGCCTCGAGTTCCGACGTCCCTGTTTCTTCGCCTCCTTCGCGCCGATGGCCGTGGCCGCCGCTTCCAGCGTCATGTGCGCAACCTCCGCCGCTTCCGGCGTGGAGGTTGGAACCAGCGCCCCCAGGACCTCCGTCACAACCACCGGAACGGCGCGGAGCCGTCGAACCAGCCCGTGCAGCCATCTGTGCCTCTGCAGCCCGATGTGCCCGCCCGACTTCTGGCCGGTCCAGCTGCACCAAGGCTCGAGGCCGATGGGGGCATCGACCCGGCGCCGGCGGCTCCGCCGCCGCCGTCCTGGTACTCGGTGCATGGCTGGGTACTATGCCCCTTGCATCAGTATGACTTTCCCGTCATGGATCCGCCGATGCAGCCTCCGACCCCAGCGGTTGTTGAAGCAGAAGCCGGCGCGCCGCTCCAGAGGTTGCCGACGGTCGCGCGTGTCCCGGGCGACGCTGTCGCGCTGCCACGCCTGCCGTTCCCGACTCCGTCGAACGGCCACTCCGGCCGCTCCGGCTCACGGAGCCCCGCGGCACTCGGGCTCGCGAACAGCATCGCGTCCGGCCCCCTCGCCCTCGCGCTGCGCCCGCCCGCGCCCGTCCGCGCCGAGGCCTCGCCCTCGCGCGCTGCGCCCGCCTGCGCCTCGCCGTGGCCGCGCCGCTTTACGACCTGCATCTCACCAGTGAGGATTCTCCAATGGTGACGCCCGCGAGAGCGACCACACGGCGCTGCTCCCCACCCCGCGGATTCGTCGGCGCGGTCCGCGGTGGCCAACATCGTTGTGTCCCTCCGGCGTGGCTCGAACCATCCAGGCGGTGGTTCTGTGAAGCAAATGGGAAGCAAATCGATTGATTTGTGCCCACGTAGGGAATCACGATGGAGAACCTTATCTCTTCGTCTCTTTACACTAAGGTCCCTGCAGTTACTAGAATTAGCAAAACAGGCTGATTCAGTGGTCCAGGCTAATATTTGCACATCATCCTTCAATTTCGGGGATTTCGCAAATTGGTCCTGTTAACAGTGCTGTTTACTAGCGTTGATCTATTTTGACCCGGTTATTTCCAGTATTTGTCTTAAATACTGTGTTTCTGTAGAGTAACTTGTATTCCAGAACGTGATGTAATATATTTTCATGTTTCTTACATGTTGAGATTCATTACATCTATTATTTGCAATTGAGATTTGTTTTTATCTCTTGCAAAGATAAATTTAGTTCCTCTAGAGTACTGATTTGCGATTGAGAATTTTCTTCTCTCGCAAAACAATCTCATTGCGATTGAGATTAATTTTCTCTCGCAAAATATTAATTCACTTTGCTGAATTATCTTGCAACTTGATACAACATCATCTCATTTAATTTGAGGTCTATACAATTCAAGTTTTTCACTTGAACATCAAGTTTGCAACGTCATTACTATTCATTTATAATAGTGGTGTATTTCTGTTGAGTATGATGTATTCCGGAATGTATGTATCTCCATGTTCGCTACATGTCGAGATTAATACGTCTATTTGCAATTGAGATTTCAATTTCTTGCAAATACATATGCAAAATTCTTAGTGATTTCTTCAAATTGATGTATTGGGATCCCGAGGTAGTGTGTAGATCTACTGCTTTGCAGATTATCACCACTACTGTTTAAGCCTACATTTTGTCAAATTTGACATTATGATTGCACAATATTGTGCACTCACATGCATTTTACTAAGTCATGACATAAGGCATTAGGAGTGAGTATCTACTGATTTCATCAGATTATACTCCCTAGTGCTGTGAGATCTACTTCATTTTGGAGATTATCTTCAAGGTGTCATGCTTAGCAATTTGAGATTCACATTTATGGTTTCAAGATAACTTCTTGAAATATCCATTAATTTTACAACATTACCATGATGGAATTTACTAATCGTAAATTAACTATCTCTGGTAACCGATGGCTAGAGAATTTGAGGCATTCGGCCTCAATGGTCACCACCGCCCTATCTGGGCCATGGATATCATGATCACTCTTGTGTCCCGTTGGATAATGTGTGGAATCCTGGATTTACCTCTGGTCAGGATCACACCGCTAACAGAAAAATGGTGTCTTATATATCATAAGGCATTAGATTCAGATCTCTGCATCTGGTTATTCTGTATCAGCAATTCCTAGGACACAACATACCTCAAGGGCAAAGGTTTGGAGCTCCCTTCAACCTTCAACCCGACATCACCAGCAGTGACGGGACCCTATGGGCACGGAGAATATGATGGTTGAATATGACTCAACTAACATGTTTGGAGACTTCGTCTAGTCTCTCAATCTCCTGAGTGGTCAACATAATTTATGTCCATTTATGATGTTCTAATAAGAAAATAAGTATTGTTGTCATCATATATTGCATATCACAATATATTGTATCAGCACTTTGGTACAAATACATTTGTATGTATTCTATATATCTGACAGTGATTTTCATATTGAGAATTTTCATGTCTATATATAGATTTCTACGGGAGTCAATCCGATGAAAAATGATATGTGCCTTGTGGACATATGCACCACAAACTCTATACTTAGGGAAGTCCAATGTTTCCACTCTCATTGAGAGAAAGGAGATATTTTAAAATCGCTAGACACGATGAGGTATTTGTTGGCTCAAGTTGAGTCATATTTACTATCCCTATGGGTACCCGAGTAACATCGGGATGCTTTATTGCTTCCCAGGTTTAACTCGTACCCTACTAAACTATAGAGGTATCCGTCAAAATAGTTTCCATAGCGAAACTTATGATGACAACAAAGAGAAATATCTTCTCTTTACCATATGCAACGGATATGGCAAGCACATTCTCTATGTATCATCGACATTGCACTACACATACTACAAAACCCGTAGCACATGTTGCGTACGAGATAGTTTTCCAGAGTGTCTTTTGCATGATAAACTTGGCATTCCTGCTTTGGTCATCATTGACATTGGGTTGAAACCGAAACTATCAACAATTCCTCTGGTTTATAATTGTTATGATGCTAAATTCTAATAACATTTGGATTTTATGTGCACTACAAGTGACACAGGGAAGCTAATTTTAAGGCTCGCACACCTTAAAGTCTACGCTGAACCACTCAGACTCCTTGAATGCATCAAGTCGAGGTAAGTGGCTCTTCCCAGCCATTGAGTAGACTATTCAGGTATCCATGGTTCTAAAAGACATATCTACATGATGGTCTTAAGTGTGTGCTTTATTCACACGAAACCATTGGCCATTATCCTGACATCGATTTCAAGCAAATTGAATGGATAACATTGCAGAATTCTCCTTGAATGCCTTCTCTATGGTTTTTGGATTGAAATTTAGCAATTTGTCCTAATGTCTAGACTCAAAATGGTTTGGTAGAATCCTATCCAAAGAGTTAAGTTCATTACATTATCTTTACTTTGGAATTGCAACTTACCAACTTTACGTTGGAGTCATGCAGTTTTACACGCTCATGACAGAACTGCATAATATTATTCCCCACTATCTTTGATATGTGGATATCTACCAAGTATTTCCTATCTGCGGTAATTCGGTTGCATACCGATATCACCACCCGGCATACATCATTGGCCCCTTAACATATAGTTGGGATCTATGTGAGGAATAACTGTATTTCGCTCAATACCTCAAGCCCCTCACATGGGGAGTTATTCAAGGCCAGTATGCTGATTCAATGAGGAACATTTCTAGGCATTAGGGGGAGATTTCAAGTACCATAAAGAATGCCAGGAAATTAGTGGAATGTTCAACACATTTTCTGCCTCAAATCCACACACTCAAAGATCTGAACCATGCGTTCAGAAGATTTGCATCACATTGCAAATAACCTGCCAGATTCATTTACTGACTATAAAGGTGTCACACAATCTTATAATCCTGCAAAAATATGCCTGAAAGAGTGATGGTACCAACAAAATTCACTCCACTCCCTGTTCATAGCAACAAGGGGAGATGTATGGCAGAAGTACATCAGGATTCAGCTTCCCGCAAGCAAGGATATCAAGGCATGTGAATCAGTAAATGCAAGTCAACTTCACGTTGATAGACACCTATTGGGTAGTATACACCCAGTGGACGGGAAACCTCCACCAACCCAGGTCATAGTGCACACAATGACCAGGACATCGGAATACCCGACTCGATCGCATTGGGAAATCGCGAGCAGTCACCATGGGTAACGATATTTCCATCAAGTCTATATTGATATATAGATTCTGGAGAATCATATAACCGGAAGTCTACAATTGTTGACATATATTTCTCAACTAGATTGCAAAAACCTTTCAAATGATTCAGATCCAAAGACCATGGCCATGGCAAAGTGTGAACAACACTCGGACTGAACTCAAGCAAAGGGTATAATCTAGGTAGAAATGATCTTGCTCAATAATGGGAAGGTATTCATAAGCAATACCTACACCAGTTTTCTTTTGAAAACGGAATTGAGAACAATGAGGTGGTGAAACATAGAGCAAGTATTGTAGCACAATGGTTCACGCAGATACCCAACTATTCTCCAGAGGTGGAATCTCTTTCCGATAACTTATATCATTGGCAATACAAAATCATCTATCTCTGCAGTTGATAGATGTAGTGATTACATATCCATGTCGATCACTAGATTTAGACATATATGATTTATTCCCAATGGAGTCTCAATTCTGAATCAAAATACAAAATGCAACATACATTGTGTAACATCAGTAAGTCACCATAAGACTTATTGTTGTTGGTACATATGGTACAACCGACGTAGTGAGGTCCTTATTCACAAGGATTACTCCTACAATGATGATTATCCATGTTTGTGTGTCTGCAATGATGACACATGTAATCATCTAAGTGACAGAGTTTAAAATGAAGGATTTGGGTGAACCAAAAATCCGCTCGTTACTACAACTTGAGCACCTTCATTCATACATTATGGTATACTATGTTGTCTATATCCAAAATATATTGGAGAAATTCATTATGGACAAATCTTATCCATCCATAAACTCTCATGGTAGTTCATTCTCTAGACGTAGAGAAAGGTCTATTTAGACCAAGAGATGATGGGAATGAGATATTGGGACTCAACGTTCCATAATGCCATTGGATCCACCAAACACAATTGGTTGGTATTCAAGAATATCTTTGGATATCTCCAAGGCATCAAACAACTTGTCCTGATTTTTCAGTTTCACAGAAATGTGAACACCAATATCATTGGATACATCGATCAGATCCCCACTATGTCAGATCATAGACAATTTTAGTGTTCCTACTAGGTGTGGTAGCCTCTCATGAAGAGTCTTCAAAATAGACCTCATGGCTACATCCACCAATCATTATCTCAAAGATAATGTTGCTTGTGTTTCCCGGATGCAAACATGTTACTAATAAGCAATATCTTTATATTGCATATCTTGCAAGTCAAATCATGCAACTGATTTGTTCACCAAGTCTCTACCAACTTTTACATTCCAGAAACATGTTCATGGAATTGGTATATGACGGCTTCGGAATTTTCAAGAATCAGGGGGAGTATCTTCCTGAATTGTTCCTGTTCAATGCATATCTTCCTGAATTGTTCCTGTTCAATGCATCATATTATACTCTTTTTTCCTTCATGAGTTTACTATACTTGTTCTCATAAAGGTTTTTAATGAGGTAATATCAACATGAGATCATATGTCGTACTTTCCAGTTTTCCCCACCGGGGCTTTTGGGAAAGTATAACGACATGTTTATTATTCTTATTATTCTCCAAACTCTATGGTTCGTACATATTGAGTTAACGGAGATGATAACCACTGTATGTTGCAGCATTTTCTCCTTATTTTCCCACTGGGTTTGCAGGAGTTTTCGCAACATATCATACACTACTCCTCATATTTTTTCCCACAGGGTTTTTGGAGGAGAACTTAATCAAGGTGATGGATCCTTATGCAGTCAAGCGTTGATTAGGGGGAGTGTTAAGAATAATTAACCCATCATTAATTATGGGATAATCCCCACTCTTCCCGCACGGGCAGTTCCAACCAATGGAGCGGTTTTCTCCCTAGAGCGTTGCAACCTTTGGAGCCAACCTTTCAGGAATAGTCGCCCCCTTTGGAGACGCCTGTTGAGATTGTATATAAACTCATATCATCTAGCAATAAAGGGTTACTTGATTCTCTATCGCTTGTCTGTTGATTACATTTAACAGTTTTAATATGTTAGGGATTGCATTGCAGCAGACCATAGAATATTGAACCAGAAAATCCAACATGCATATTGAAGCTTAGATTAGGAACCTAACCAGCTACCCTCTTGTGTGTAGACAAGATAAGAGCGCAAAAGAGTGCCTTAGGAGGCGCGACACGGCGCGCCCCAGCCTCTAGTTTGCATCAAATGCATACCTACACTGACGTCCTCATTTATCCACTCAAAGGACGTGCCCCGCCTTTTAGTTTCAGCTTTTCAGTATGCCAAGCCAAGGTCTTAATTTGTGACAAAATGGGTCATCATCCTAAGTGAAGCTGCTACTTCCATCTGCACCAATGGTTGGGTTTCTTGGATGGGTGTTGTTGCTACATTGTGAGGAATTTTGGCAGCCATGGAACCCATAACAGGTTTGCGTCCTCATCGATGCACAAACACGCTTTCTCCCACTCCTCCTATCTATAAAATTGGTCGTGACATGATACGATTATAATGGGAAAGAAACAATCAAGGTAGGCCTCCATCCCTATGCGACGCAACCCGCACTCGACTGCAAATGCGTCAGCGAGGCGGACGAGCAATGGAGGCGTCAGCGAGGCTGTAACACCCCGGATATGATTTCCTAATATGTAATCCAACTCTTGCCGTTTCCGGCCTTAAGTTATTTTATTTTCTCGGGTTCGGGTTTTTGTCTCCGTGTTGTTGTCGTTGTCATGCATCTCATATCATGTCATCATGTGCATTGCATTTGCATACGTGTTCGTCTCATGCATTCGAGCATTTCCCCCGTTGTCCGTTTTGCATTCCGGCGCTTCGTTCTCCTCCGGTGGTCATTTCTACCTTTCTTTCGTGTGTGGGGATTAAACATTTCCGGATTGGACCGAGACTTGCCAAGCGGCCTTGGTTTACTACCGGTAGACCGCCTGTCAAGTTTCGTACCATTTGGACTTCGTTTGATACTCCAACGGTTAACCGAGGGACCGAAAAGGCCTCGTGTGTGTTGCAGCCCAACACCCCTCCAATTTGGCCCAAAACCCACCAAAACCCTCTCCATCATCTAGAGCGTTCGATCACGATCGCGTGGCAAACCGCACCTCATTTGGACTCTCCTAGCTCCCTCTATGCCTATAAATAGACCCCTCTCGAAAATCCCGGATCCCCCTTCCAAACCCTAGCCCCGCTCCATCCGCGCGGCCGGACAACGTCCGGCCGCACCGGACATCCGCCGCCGCCAACCCGCGATCGCCACGTGGCCGGGGAGCCCCACATCCGCCGCCGCTCGAGGCCCGCCAGGCCCGCGGGAGGCCCTCCCGGGCCCATCGACCGCGCCGCCCCGCCCTCCTCCGTCCCGCGCCCGGTGCCCGGCGCCGCCGCGCGCCATTGGCCGGCCTCGCCGCTCCGCAGGCACCGCCGCCCTGCGCCCCCGCGCGCCGGCCGCCGCCTCCCCGAGACCTCGCCGACCCGCCGCCGCCTCGACCTCGCCTCCCCTCGCCCGGATCCGGCTCCGGCAAGCTCCTCCGGCCGCTAGACGCTCCGGCCACCGAGCCCCGTCGCTGGTGAACAGTTGCCGGCCAACCTCGTAAACCGCGCCCGGCCAGATCTGGATCCGGATCTTGCCTCGGTTGACTTTTGCCCGAAACCCTAAATTTTGGCTATGTTCATCGCATCGTAACTTGCATCCGTAGCTCCGTTTTGGGCATATAGCATATCAAAATGTTCGTCTCAGAGAGCACATCATTTCATCTCATTGCATCATTTTCATTTGAGTTCATCTTGATGCCCGAAATGCTGTTAGAAGAGTGCTATTTGAGATAATTGTCAGATCTGCTGCTCCAATTAGATATTTGTCATTTTTGCCATGATTATTGTGTGCATGATATGCCCCTGAGCTCTACATGAGTTTTGTTATATGTTTTGCCATCTATCCAGAGGTGCAACCCATGTATTTTTGTGATGTGTGTGGTGACTAGCACAAGCTTGCAAAGTGGTGCATTCGTTAATGCTGATTTCAGGGACTTAGCATTTCCACTAAGTCCTTGGACTGTTTATCTCATATGCCATATGTTCATGTTGTTTCCTAGTGATCCGTGCCTCTTTTGAGGATGATCAGTAAGGATGTTTTGTTAATCTTGTAGTGCTCTATCCATCCATGTCTTTGTTTGCAATTATGGAGCACCCTAGCTTGAGTCAATCGAGCTCTACTTTTGCTATTTCGTGAATCTGGGCAGATTGTCTACTTGTTAGCGATTTTGCCGAGGATGTTGTAGTTGATCCGTGCATGCTATGTTATTGTTCTTGCCATGTCTAGCTTGTATTTTGTGTATTCTTGATGGGTGTATGCTTAGATTGTCATGACTGCTCCATTCACAAGTCTGAGAACTGATTATGTTTTTGCCATGTTCACATGCTTGCAAATGTATTTTCTGATCCCTTTTGACTCAAGGTCACTAAGGGACTTTTGTTAAGCTCTTTCAGTAGCTCCATGCCATACTTTACTTTGCCATGTTCAGGTCCTGTAGCGTATAGTTTTCTTGCTCCAAAGAGTGCTATCTAATCTGAAATTTCAGACAAGTGTTAATTTCACTAAGTCTGAAATCTGTTTACCAAATGCATTTTTGCCATGCTTGTTTGAACCTGTTAATGGATGAATTGGACGTAGCTCAGTGCTAGTCTTTTGTTAAGCATCATGAATGTATCCCTGCCATGTATTTTGATGCCATGTTTGAGTGTTCTAGTATGTTTATCTTGTTGCATTTAGATGGCTACTTGCTGTAAATCGCAGAACGTGGTCATATTTGAATTTCTTGCCATTTCCAAACCGTAACTCCGATTCCGGCGTTTTTTATATCGTATTCAAGCGTTTTCATCTCATCTTTCCAGTGGCACACTTGGATTTCCATGTTGGAGCCAGGTTCATGCTTTCCTTGTCAAATCTTGCATATGCATTCCATTTTGCATCCCGCATAGCATACCATCTTTGCATCATGTTGTTTGAGTTTGCACGTGGTTGATTGTGTCCTTGTTGCTTGTTTTTCTTGTTTGGGTAGAGACGGGAGACGAGTTGGCTAACGAGGAGCCCGTTGAGTTTGCTTTCGAGGATTCAGTCAACTCTGACAACGTTGCAGGCAAGATGATCATACCCTCGAAATCACTACTATCTTTGCTTTGCTAGATGCTCGCTCTTTTGCTATGCCTATGCTGCGATGCCTACCACTTGCTTATCATGCCTCCCAAATTGCCATGTCAAACCTCTAACCCACCATGTCCTAGCAAACCGTTGATTGGCTATGTTACCGCTTTGCTCAACCCCTCTTATAGCGTTGCTAGTTGCAGGTGAAGATTGGAGACCGTTCCTTGTTGGAACATTATTTACTTGTTGGGATATCATTATATTGCCATGTTATCTTAATGCATCTATATACTTGGTAAAGGGTGGAAGGCTCGGCCTCTCGCCTAGTGTTTTGTTCCACTCTTGCCGCCCTAGTTTCCGTCATATCGGTGTTATGTTCTCGGATTTTGCGTTCCTTACGCGGTTGGGTGATAATGGGAATCTCTTGATAGTTCGCCTTGATTAAAACTTTTCCAGCAATGCCCAACCTTGGTTTTACCATTTGCCACCTAGCCTTTTCCCTTGGGTTTCGCGGACTCAAGGGTCATCTTATTTAACCCCCCCGGGCCAGTGCTCCTCTGAGTGTTGGTCCACCTGTCAGCTGCCGGTGGCCACCAGGGGCAACTCTGGGCTGGCCTACCTGTACCTAAGACAATCTGAGTGTGCCCTGAGAAAGAGATATGTGCAGCTCCTATCGGGATTTGTCGGCACATTCGGGCGGTGTTGCTGGATTTGTTTTAACTTGTCGAAGTGTCTTGAAGAACCAGGATACCAAGCCTAATCGGAACGTCTCGGGAGGAGGTCTATTCCTTCGTTGACCGTGAGAGCTTGTCATGGGCTAAGTTGGGACTCCCCTGCAGGGATTTGAACTTTCGAAAGTCGTGCCCGCGGTTATGGGTAGATGGGAATTTGTTAATGTCCGGTTGTAGATAACTTGAACCTTAACTTAATTAAAATGAATCAACAGTGTGAGTTGCGTGATGGTCTCTTCTCGGCGGAGTCCGCGGAAGTGAACACGGTGTTGGAGTAATGCTTGCCACAGGATGCCCTCTAGTTACTCGCCTTGCCACAGGATGCCCTCTAGTTACTCGCTCGTGCTTTGCCTCCTCTTCTCGCTCTCTTTTGCGAATAGGATAGCCACCATATATGCTAGTCGCTTGCTGCAGCTCCACATATTTTCCTTGCCTTGCCTATAAGCTTGAATAGTCTTGATCACGAGGGTGCGAGATTGCTGAGTCCCTGTGGCTCACAGATTACTTCCAAACCAGATGCACGGCCTGATGATTCCGTTCCAGATGACACGCTTGAGCTCAAGTGGGAGTTCGACGAGGACTCACGCCGATACTACGTGTCTTTCCCTGATGATCAGTAGTGGTGCCCAGTTGGGGCGATCGGGACCGTGTCGCATGTTGGGTTGTTCTTTTATTTTGGCGCCGTAGTCAGGCCATGAGTGTTTGAATGTTGTAATGCTATTTATGTACTTTGATTGACGTGGCGAGTGTAAGCCAACTATGTATCTCCCCTTTCATTATCTATATTACATGGGATGTTGTGAAGATTGCCTAACTTGCGACATTGCTTTCAATGCGGTTATGCCTCTAAGTCGTGCCTCGACATGTGGGAGCTATAGCCGCATCGAGGGCGTGACAAGTTGGTAATCAGAGCCTTCCGCGACCTTAGGAGCCCCCATTGCTTGATCATTTTTAGCAGCCGTTTTTGAGTCTAGAAAAATGTTTTGAGTCATTTAGGAATTATATATCGGAGAGTTTAGGAATTCTTTTTACTCCCCAGTCTCCTCATCGCTCTGGTAAGGCATCCTGACGTAGAGTTTTGACTCTTCTCTTCTCAAATTTCACTAAAAAAATTTTTAGGATCACGCGGGTATCTTGGAATCGTTCTGATGGTTTTGTGACGAGAACATTGTTCTTGGTGCCTCCTGTCTTTAGGGGTTGTGGCAGTGTCCCGGGGAGTTGAGCTCCGAGGTGTTGTCGTCACAATTTTATCGTTGCAATTCTGGAATACCTAAGTTTAGTACACCGACATCGAAAATCTCTTTTATGCAGTTCGTTGGTGAGATAACCTCGACGCCACCCAGTACTGGGGCGGGAGTTCGGGAGTATCGCCATAACTTGTATAACGGATGCTTTTTCGAAGGTTGAGGTAGATGGTTTCCAAAGTTTTTCTCAGTTATGTGTTGAAGGATGGATACAGCTGGATGTAGGATTTGCTAGATTTGGGTGAGATATTATGCTTCCCCTGTATCCCCAACACCTGATTGCATAACCGGAAAGGTTCGGGAGTTTCATAGGTGGGAATTCTTGTAGCTCTAGTTCTTCTTCCACGGATATTTGGTTTGAGATTGGGATTTCTTACCGAGTATTCGTTCTTGATCCGTACCTTGTTGATTTATTCCTCTACCTAAATTCTAAGTGGCTTCTCAATTTATGGATATGTGACCATTTCAAGTGGAATGCATTCGTTCATTTTTTTCAGATGTGAAGACTATATGTTGCAATTTTCATTCTGTTGGATTCAGCTTCAATATTTGTCTATCAATGTGCTAATGGATGTCACCCTCTTCAGGATGGCTCCCGCTAAGAGCACCAATCAGAATCAGAATTAGGATCCGCCACCTCCTCCACCTCCTTCAGAGGCATGGCAAGCGGTGATGGCCACAACCAATGCAAACACGCAGTTGATCATGCAAATTCTTCAAGAGAGCAATCAAGCGAACCAAGGCAACCAAGGCAACAATCAGAATCACTTTGCTACACTCAACCAGTTCCTTGCTAACGGGCCAAAGATTTTTAGCAATTGTGTTGAGGCAACTGATGCTGACGATTGGCTCGTGGACCTGTGCAAGCATTTCGACTGCAGTAACGTCAGGCCTGAGGACTTTGTCAAGTTCGCTTCCTTCCAACTCAAAGACCAAGCTACAGAATGGTTCCAGTAGTACAAGGATTCCAGAGGAGGCCGTGTGATTACCTGGGATGAATTCTGTCAAGACTTCAAAGCTCATCATATCCCTCAGAGCGTGGTTGAAAGCAAGCGTGAGGAATTTCGCAACCTGAAGCAAGGCTCTTTGTCTGTCTATGACTACAACAAGTTGTTTCAGAAGCTTGCCCACTTTGCTAAGCAGGATGTCCCTGATGAGAAGAGCATGATATACCAGTTCAGGGGTGGTCTCAAAGAAGAAATCCAGCTAGCTCTTGTTCTCTTTGAGCCCTTGAGGTACGATGAGTTCTACAACATGGCATTGAAGCAAGAGGCTGCTCAACTGAGGTGTGATGCTTCCAAGAAGCGAGTCAGAGACACTACTCCTTCTTCCTCTACTCAAGTGGCCAAGCAGCAGAAGTATTGGCTCCCTCCTCCTCCGTTCCATCATCCGTATCAGAAGAGCAAAGGTGGAAGTGGATCTTCCCACCCACCCAACCCTGGCTTTCAGAACAAGACTTCGTCTCAAGCTCCAAGTTTGAGTGCTCCGTATCACCGTCCGCTTTCAGAGGTCACGTGCAACAAGTGCCAACAGAAGGGTCACTATGCCAACAAATGCTTCAATCAGAGGCGTCTTCCTCCTCCTCCTCCTGTGAGATCGGCAAGTACAGCTGTGGTAAAACATAACCCCAAGCACGCCAAGGTCAACTTGATGAACGCAGCTCAGGCAGAGGACTCGTCAGATGTCATCATGGGTAACCTTCCTGTTAATGATATTCCTACAAAAGTTCTTTTTGACATAGGTGCATCGCATTGTTTCATCTCGAGACCGTTTACATCTAGGCATGAATTGACTTCACAAGTTTTGCCTAGTCCGTTAGCAGTTGTCTCTCCCGGTAAGCGCATGCATGCTAACTCCATCATTCCGGATGTTACTATCACCTTGGGTGACTACAAGTTTTTGGCTTCTCCAACGGTTCTTGGTGACTCGGATATTGATCTTATTCTCGGAATGGATTGGCTTTCTAAGCACAAGGCGCATCTTGATTGTGCAGCCAGGCAGATTCTATTGACTCATTCGTCTGAGGATGTAATTGTTTTTGCCGCTCGTGATGATACCATCTGTCTATTTTCTCTCAATGAGAAGGCTGAACCGGACGCTATCTCGCAGATTCCAGTCATTTGCGAATATCAAGACGTCTTTCCAGAAGAGCTTCCAGGAATGCCTCTGCACCGGCCAGTTGAATTCGTCATTGATCTTGAGCCTGGCACGGAACCAGTGTGCAAACGTCCTTACAAGCTCGGACCTGAAGAGTTGAAGGAGCCGAAGAAGCAACTCGATATTCAAGAGAGAATGGGTCTCATCCGACCTAGTTCTTCTCCGTGGGGTTGTGGTGTTCTTTTTGTGAAGAAGAAGGATGGAACGGACCGACTTTGTGTTGATTACCGTCCATTGAACAAGAAGACTATCAAGAACAAATACCCACTTCCCAACATCAACGAGCTGTTCGAACAACTCAAAGGTGCCCAAGTATTCTCCAAGCTTGATCTCCGTATGGGTTATCATCAGATTCGAATCCGTGAGCAAGATATTCCCAAGACGGCTTTCAGGACAAGCTATGGTTCATATGAATACACTGTCATGTCTTTTGGCCTCGTCAACGCTCCTCCGACGTTCTCTCGCATGCTGAACTTCATCTTCAACGCCTAAACCAATGACTTCGTTTTGGTCTATCTCGACGACATTCTGGTCTTTTCGAAGAACAAGGAAGATCATGCCAAGCACTTACGTTTGGTACTCGATAAGCTGAGGGAACATCAGTTCTACGCCAAGTTCTCAAAGTGCAAATTTTGGCTCGATGAGGTTCTTTATCTTGGTCATATCATCTCTGCCAAGGGCATTGCGGTGAATCCTGAGAAGGTGTTTGCAATTGTGAATTGGGAACCACCTCAGAACGTGAAGCAACTCCGTAGCTTCCTCGGTCTCGCAAGCTACTGTCGAAGATTCGTTGAAAACTTTTCTAAGATCGCGAAGCCTCTCTCAAATCTTCTCTAGAAGCACGTCAAGTACGTTTGGTCTCCGGAGTGTGACATTGCTTTCAACACTTTGAAAGAGAAATTGGTCACTGCTCCAGTTCTGACTCCGCCTGATGAATCCAAACCGTACGAGGTCTTTTGCGATGCCTCTCTCCAAGGTCTCGGCGCAGTGTTGATGCAAGAGAAGAAAGTTGTGGCTTATACCTCTCGCCAGTTGAAGCCCAACGAGAAGAACTACCGCACTCATGACCTCGAGTTGGCGGCAGTTGTGCTTGCTCTTTTGACTTGAAGACATCTCTTATTGGGAAGAAAAGTGGACATCTTCACTGACCACAAGAGTCTCAAGTACATCTTCACTCAGCCTAATATCAACCTCAGGCAAACTCGATGGGTCGAAATGATTCAAGAGTATAATCCAAGTATCGAGTACACTCCAGGCAAGGCCAATGTGATTGCTGACGCATTGAGCAGGAAGACTTATTGCAATAGTCTGATTCTCAAGCCTTATCAACCCGAGCTTTGTGAAGCTTTCCGCAAACTTAATCTGCAAGCTGTTCCTCAAGGTTTCCTCGCCAACCTTTAAGTCTCTCCTACCTTGGAAGAACAGATTCGCCAAGCCCAACTTCTTGATGCTATGGTGAAAAAGGTGAAAATTGGGATTGCCAAGAGTCAACCCAAGTACAAGTGCTACCGCCTTGATGACAAGGATACTCTCTTCTTCGAGGATCGTATTGTTGTGCCCAAAGGTGACCTTCGTAAAGTGATCATGAACGAGGCTCACAATTCTCTCCTCTCCATCCACCCTGGGAGCACGAAGATGTATCAAGACCTCAAGCAGGCTTATTGGTGGACTCGAATGAAGAGCGAGATTGCCCAATTCGTGAATGAGTGTGATGTCTGCAGAAGAGTGAAGGCAGAACACCAAAGGCCAACTGGTCTCCTCCAACCTCTTGCCATTCTAGAATGGAAGTTTGACCACATTGAGATGGACTTCATTACTGGGTTTCCAAAGTCCAAGCGTGGCAATGATGCTATATTCGTTGTCATCGACAAACTCACTAAAGTGGCTCACTTTCTTCCTATCAAAGAGTCAATCACTGCAGCTCAATTAGCGGAACTCTATACCTCTCGAATTGTCTCTCTGCACGGTATTCCACAAGTGATCTCTTCAGACCGTGGCAGCATCTTTACCTCCAAATTTTGGGATTCTTTTCAAAAGGCCATGGGCACCAACATCCGCTTCAGCACAGCTTTCCATCCTCAAACTAGCGGTCAAGTCGAGCGTGTCAATCAGATTCTTGAAGATATGCTCAGGGCTTGTGTGATCTCCTTCGGCATGAAGTGGGAGGATTGTCTTCCTTATGCTGAATTCTCCTACAACAACAGTTTTCAAGCAAGTTCGGGCAAGGCCCCATTTGAAATTCTGTATGGCAGGAAGTGCCGTACCCCTCTCAACTGGTGTGAAACCGGCGAACGTCAGCTTTTGGGAAATGACTTAATCACAGAGGCAGAGGAAATGTGCCAAGTCATTCGAGATAACCTCAAAGCAGCCCAATCCTGCCAGAAGAGCTACTATGATAGTAAGCACCGTGATTTGGCTTTTGAGATCGGAGATCATGTTTACCTTTGCGTCTCTCCAATGAAAGGTACTCGTCGCTTCGGTATCAAAGGGAAGCTTGCCCCCAAATACGTGGGACCTTTCAAGATTGTTAGCAAGAGAGGCGATCTCGCCTATCAACTCGAGCTTCCTTCAAACTTTGCAAATGTGCATGACGTGTTCCATGTCTCTCAGCTTCGAAAGTGCTTCAAGACTCCTGATCACATAGTGAAATTCGAGGACATTGAGCTCCAAGAAGATCTCTCTTATCGTGAGCACCCCGTTGCTATTCTTGAAGAGACTGAACGTAAGACTCGCAACAAGTCAATCAAATTCCTCAAAGTCAAGTCATCACACCATTCCGACCGTGAAGCTACCTGGGAACGCGAGGATCACCTCCGTTCTGAGTACCCGGCGTTCTTTCAGTCCTAGATCTCGGGACGAGATCCTTTCGTAGTGGTGGAGTGTTGTAACACCCCGGATATGATTTTCCTAATATGTAATCCAACTCTTGCCGTTTCCGGCCTTAAGTTATTTTATTTTCTCGGGTTCGGGTTTTTGTCTCCGTGTGTGTTGTCGTTGTCATGCATCTCATATCATGTCATCATGTGCATTGCATTTGCATACGTGTTCGTCTCATGCATTCGAGCATTTCCCCGTTGTCCGTTTTGCATTCCGGCGCTTCGTTCTCCTCCGGTGGTTATTTCTACCTTTCTTTCGTGTGTGGGGATTAAACATTTCCGGATTGGACCGAGACTTGCCAAGCGGCCTTGGTTTACTACCGGTAGACCGCCTGTCAAGTTTCGTACCATTTGGACTTCGTTTGATACTCCAACGGTTAACCGAGGGACCAAAAAGGCCTCGTGTGTGTTGCAGCCCAACACCCCTCCTATTTTGCCCAAAACCCACCAAAACCCTCTCCATCATCTAGAGCGTTCGATCATGATCGCGTAGCCGCAAACCGCACCTCATTTGGACTCTCCTAGCTCCCTCTATGCCTATAAATAGACCCCTCTCGAAAATCCCGGATCCCCTCTTCCAAACCCTAGCCCCGCTCCATCCGGGCGGCCGGACAACGTCCGGGACGCACCGGACATCCCGCCGCCGCCAACCCGCGATCGCCACGTGGCTGGGCGAGCCCCACATCGCCGCCGCCGCTCGAGGCCCGCCAGGCCCGCGGGAGGCCCTCCCTGGCCCATCGACCGCGCCGCCCCGCGCCCTCCTCCGTCCCCGCGCCCGATGCCCGGCGCCGCCGCGCGCCATTGCTGGCCTCGCCGCTCCGGCGAGGCACCGCCGCCCTGCAGCTCCCCGATGACGCCGGCCGCCGCCTCCCCGAGACCTCGCCGACCCGCCGCCGCCTCGACCTCGCCTCCCCTCGCCCGGATCCGGCTTCGGCGAGCTCCTCCGGCAGCTAGACGCTCCGGCCACCGAGCCCCGTCGCCGGTGAACAGTTGCCGGCCAACCTCGTAAACCGCGCCCGGCCAGATCTGGATCCGAATCTTGCCTCGGTTTACTTTTTGCCCGAAACCCTAATTATTTTGGCTATGTTCATCGCATCGTAACTTTGCACCTGTAGCTCCGTTTTGGGCATATAACATATCATAATGTTCGTCTCAGAGAGCACATCATTTCCTCTCATTGCATCATTTTCATTTGAGTTCATCTTGATGCCTGAAATGCTGTTGGAAGAGTGCTATTTGAGATAATTGTCAGATCTGCTGCTTCAATTAGATATTTGTCATTTTTTCCATGATTGTTGTGTGCATGATATGCCCCTGAGCTCTACATGTGTTTTGTTATGTGTTTTGCCATCTATCCAGAGGTGCAACCCATGTATTTTTGTGATGTGTGTGGTGACTAGCACAAGCTTGCAAAGTGGTGCATTCGTTAATGCTGATTTCAGGGACTTAGCATTTCCACTAAGTCCTTGGACTGTTTATCTCATTATGCCATATGTTCATGTTGTTTCCTAGTGATCCGTGCCTCTTTTGAGGATGATTAGTAAGGATGTTTTGTTAATCTTGTAGTGCTCTATCCATCCATGTCTTTGTTTGCAATTATGGAGCACCCTAGCTTGAGTCAATCGAGCTCTACTTTTGCTATTTCGTGAATCTGGGCAGATTGTCTACTTGTTAGCGATTTTGCTGAGGATGTTGTAGTTGATCCGTGCATGCTATGCTATTGTTCTTGCCATGTCTATCTTGTATAATGTGTATTATTGATGGGTGTGTGCTTAGATTGTCATGACTTGCTCTGTAGTGAGTGCATCGAGCTCGTAAACATGCCTACTTGATAACTGTTTTCAGCATGCTCCAGTTTTCACTAAGTCTGAGAACTGATTATGTTTTTGCCATGTTCACATGCTTGCAAATGTATTTTCCGATCTCTTTTGGCTCAAGGTCACTAAGGGACTTTTGTTAAGCTCTTTGAGTAGCTACATGCCATGCTTTACTGTGCCATGTTCAGGTCCTGTAGCATATAGTTTTCATGCTCCAAAGAGTGCTATCTGATCTGAAATTCCAGACAAGTGTTAATTTCACTAAGTCTGAAATCTGTTTACGAAATGCATTTTTGCCATGCTTGTTTGAACCTGTTAATGGCTGAATTGGCCGTAGCTCAGTGCTAGCCTTTTGTTAAGGATCATGAGTGGATCCTTGCCATGTATTTTGATGCCATGTTTGGGTGCTGTAGCATGTTCATCTTGTTGCATTTAGATGGCTACTTGCTGTAAATCGCAGAACGTGGTCATATTTGAATTGCTTGCCATTTCCAAACCGTAACTCCAATTCCGTTGATCTTTATATCGTTTTCAAGTGATTTCATCTCACCTTTCCAGTGGCACACTTGGATTTCCATGTTGAGGCCAGGTTCATTCATTCCTTGTCAAACCTTGCATATGCATCACATATTGCATCCCGCATAGCATACCATCTTTGCATCATGTTGTTTGAGTTTGCATGTGGTTGATTGTGTCCTTGTTGCTTGTTTGTCTTGTTTGGGTAGAGCCGGGAGACGAGTTTGCTAACGAGGAGACCGTTGAGTTTGCTTTCGAGGAACCAGTCAACTCTGACAACTTTGTAGGCAAGATGATCATACCCTCGAAATCACTACTATCTTTGCTTTGCTAAATGCTCGCTCTTTTGCTATGTCTATGCTACGATGCCTACCACTTGCTTATCATGCCTCCCAAATTGCCATGTCAAACCTCTAACCCACCATGTCCTAGCAAACCGTTGATTGGCTATGTTACCGCTTTTCTCAGCCCCTCTTATAGCGTTGCTAGTTGCAGGTGAAGATCGGAGACCGTTCCTTGTTGGAACATTACTTACTTGTTGGGATATCATTATATTGCCTTGTTATCTTAATGCATCTATATACTTGGTAAAGGGTGGAAGGCTCGGCCTCTCGCCTAGTGTTTTGTTCCACTCTTGCCGCCCTAGTTTCCGTCATATCGGTGTTATGTTCCCGGATTTTGCGTTCCTTACGCGGTTGGGTCATAATGGGAACCCCTTGATAGTTCGCCTTGATTAAAGCTTTTCCAGCAATGCCCAACCTTGGTTTTACCATTTGCCACCTAGCCTCTTTTTCCCTTGGGTTTCCGGAGCCCGAGGGTCATCTTATTTAAACCCCCCCGGGCCAGTGCTCCTCTGAGTGTTGGTCCACCTGTCAGCTGCCGGTGGCCACCCGGGGCAACTCGGGGCTGGCCTACCTGTACCTAGGACAATCTGAGTGTGCCCTGAGAACGAGATATGTGCAGCTCCTATCGGGATTTGTCGGCACATTCGGGCGGTGTTGCTGGATTCGTTTTAACTTGTCGAAGTGTCTTGAAGAACCGGGATACCGAGCCTGATCGGAACATCTCGGGAGGAGGTCTATTCCTTCATTGACCATGAGAGCTTGTCGTGGGCTAAGTTGGGACTCCCCTGCAGGGATTTGAACTTTCGAAAGCCGTGCCCACGGTTATGGGCAGATGGGAATTTGTTAATGTCCGGTTGTAGATAACTTGAACCTTAACTTAATTAAAATGAATCAACAGTGTGAGTTGCCGTGATGGTCTCTTCTCGGCCGAGTCCGGGAAGTGAACACGGTGTTGGAGTAATGCTTGCCGCAGGATGCCCTCTAGTTACTCGTGTCGTGGTTCTAACTCTGACAGTGATGTAGGGGGGTGTGTATGGAGAGGCTAGATCTCAGCTATGGAGAGGTTGTAAACACACAGGGTGTACGAGTTCAGGCCCTTCGCGGAGGAAGTAACAGCCCTATGTCTCCGTGCCCGGAGGCGGTCGGTTGGATTATATGCGTGTGAATAACAGAGGTGCGAACCCTTGTCTCGGAGGAGGGGGGTGGCTTATATAGAGTGCACCAGGACCCCGGCCAGCCCACGTTACCAAGGGTTCAATGTACATTAAGGCGGGGCGTTACTGGTAACGCTGGTAATAAAGTGCTATAATGACCATAAAGACTACTTAATAGCCGACCGTTTGCCTGCGGAGTGACTTTAGATCTCTTGGCAGTCGAGTGGTTGGCTTTGTGGTCGAGTGGTAGCTTCTTGGTCGAATGTCTTAAACCCGTCGAGTGGGATACCTTCAAGTCGATTGAAAGGTGACTTCTTCCAGGGATGTCCTTGGGTAGGGCTCTTAGGACAGGTCCATGCCCCTACCCTAGGTACATAGCTCGTCATTAGCCCCCGAATGGATCGAGGTTCGAGTGGGGAAGGAGTTGGGTCCTTCCGACTGGTTCTTAGCGTCATATGAATGTCTTGCACTGGATCAATCGCCACGGATGACGTTGTCAACTTCTTTCGGTCACCTTGATCCATTCTTGGTCTCTCGTCGAGTGAATTTCCTTACTTGTGAAATACCGAGTGCGCGCGAGAGGGATCTTCTGTTTGATGAGTTGTTTTGCAGCCCGCGGATTTCGCGGGATTTGAACATCGGGAAGCGAGCGGGACGGGCGCGGCCGAAGTAATCGGATGTGATAAGGCGGAAGCTCCTCGATTTCCGCGCCACCTTTTTCGCCACGTACTGCGCGCGTCTGCTGCGGGATTTGACGAGGATAGCCTGGGCCTACCAGTCAGCCACTCGGAAGCGGCCTCTTATAAGCCGCCGCTCGGGTTTCCAAACAGTGCTCTCTCTTTCTTTCTCCTTCGCAAAGTCCTCCGGCCACTCCGCTCTCACCCTAGCGCCGCAGACGCCGTTCGAGATTTGCCGCGACGATGGTGAAGGGCAAGACGTCTGCTCTGGAGCGCGCGAAGAAGGCGGCGGTGCAGGGGAAAGGGAAGAAGTCGCTCGGGGCGGATCTTCCTCAAAGGACTGCTCTGCCTAGAGGCTGGATCCAGGGCGACTGGATGCGTCGGTGATTTCGGCCAGGAAGATCTCGATGATATGGTTGAGGGGGAGTCATTCTATACGAAGCTGCCGCGCCTCCCGGGGAGGGAGAAGTCGAGCCACACCTCGTGATGGTGAGTGTGTCCTCCTCGCCACCATATCGATCGGGGTTTTCTCTCCTCCTCAATCCTTTTTTCCGGAGTTTTGAACTTCTTCGGAGCGCAGCTCCACACTTCACTCCAACTCTATCGTTGTACCTTGCCGCTTTCAATTTCCTTGTGTGAGGGTTTCCTGGGGTTGCCGCCCCCATTGGGGCCTCTTTAGCACATCACTGCCGCTTCCCAATCGGTCAAGAAGGCCAAGTCGAGTGACGAAAGGACGCAGGTGATCCAGCTGTGCGGGGGCCTGGCGATCCAGACGAGGGGAAAGAGTTGTTTTCCATCTATCACTTTCCCGAGTCGGTCCGTGGTTGGCAGGCACCTGGTTTTACTGTAAAGACCAGGCGACCCCAGGACAGTCGACTGGGCTTCCCCCTTTCTCTCTTGACCGAGCTCAAAAACCTGCTTCTCTGAAAGTGACGCCGGAAGAAAAGGCCCAAGTCAAAGTGCTGGTTGGTCGAGTGGTTCAGCTTGTCCGCGAGGGCGTGACTGGCATGGACTTGCTGGAGGTCTTCCTTGGAGGCGCATCCAACCGCTCCAGGCTCGTGACCACCCGATGTGGCTGTACTCGGGTCTCGAAGACACCACTCGGATCCACCCGGAAGGAGGTCACTGATGAGATGTTGGAGGGGTGGCTGTCGAGCATCACAGGAAACAAAGACAACCCCCGAGGAGCCAGGAGGGTTTCTCCACTCGACAACACATACGAAGTGGACCAGGTCTGACTTTATGCTCCCGACTGAGATCTTATTTTCCTTCATTTCTCTTGGATTGGTCGATTGATTTTTGTCTTGTCTGTTGTTTTCCAGGCCACTAATGAGATGTACTCGACGCCAACGGGGCACAGGAGCCAACTGAGGAAGGGGAGGCGAGCGAAGGTGAGAGTGGAGACGAACAAGGCGAGTGGGAGTCCGATGGCGAAGGAGAGGGAGACGACGACGTCGACTCCAGTGAAGAGGAGGAGGAGGTTCGAACCCCCCCGTCCAGAGAGGCGGTCCAAGCTTACACACGATCCAGCGCGGGAACGTGGTAAGGCGACTGCTCCTGTTGGGCAGTCGTAGAAACGCTCGGACCTCTTCTCCTACGCCGACCGAGAGGCTCCCAAGCACCCACGCGTGACGCCGTCCAAGCCGCCCAAGGCTCTGCCCAAGATGAAGATGACTGTCCCCACCATCTTCTGGGTAATAATAAAGCTTATTTTCCTTTGTCGACCGTGGACAGATCCTTGGTCGATTCATTGAACCAACTGATTGACTTTCGAGATTTGCAGTGCTGCTACTTCTGAGCTCTCCGCCAAGGACGACGATCAAGAGATGGGGGATGTTGTTACCTCCAACCCTGGTACGATTACTGATGTTCTGCCTTGAGTCCACTAGACATTTATTGAAATTCTGGTCGATTGAATTTTTTCTTGTAGCTCCTTCCTCATGTTATCAACCTCCCGGATGACGATGATGACCGCCGAGAGTGAGAAGGAACAGGGAGCGTTGGCTGGCGAAGACCCCACAATCGCTCCGGCGCCTGAGGCCGTAGCTCGAGACGGTGGTGAAACCACTCGGGCTTCTGTGACTTTCGCCATTCCTCTACGAGTGTGCGGCCCTCGACATCGACTGCGGATCCGCCTTCGCTTTTTGCCGCGTACCCCGTCCCTGAGGACCAAGCACTGCCGCAAAAGATGCTATACGCCACGGGACAGATGGAACAAGTGAAAGTGGCTCGGGATGGGCCAGCCAAGCAGCTTATGACGCGAGTTCGGCTCTTCAGAGTAACGTCCAGGTCAGTCGACTCAACACTTGGTCTGCTACGATATGCTGTTTTGAAGAATCTCTTTTCCGAAGATCTTTATATCTGTACACCCACTTGGGTGTGTCTGCCAATTCTTGGACGAGTGGGGGCACGCTAAGTGCACCCACTGGGTGTAGTCCCCGAGACTACGGTGGACTGCTGGCATCGACTGTAGTCTTTATATTGTGTTGCTGTAGCTGTATTTCTTCACCTCGGTCTGGTCAGGCCATGTCGAATGGAACTGTATCCGGTCGACTCTTTTTTTACAGTGGGGGCACGCTGAGTGCACCCACTGGGTGTAGTCCCCGAGACTACTGTCGAATGTTTTTGATTCGGCTGTAGTCTTAGAAACGCCATCATTGTCTCTTAGTTACTCGGAAGCAACTTATCTTGGACGTCTGTCGACTGATTTTTTTACAGAAATCCTGCGAACTTGTAGCTCGCTATACTGAGTTGGAGAATCAGCAGATCCAGCTCAACCTTAACTTGAAGCTTGCTCAAGAATTTGAAGAAGGCGCAAGAAGAAGCAAAAGGTATGGCTGGTGAGGTTTCCATTCTTGACGAGTGATTTTTCTTGCTTGTCCATTCTTGATGTTGATTTCACTCGACGTGCCGCAGATAAACTGGAAGAAGCTCTGAAGAAGAAGGATCAAGATCTTGCAGGAAAGCACAGAGGAGGTCTTGAACAAAACGAGGCTTGCTGAAGAGAAACTGGCCTTCGGTCTGAAACTCTTGAGCAGGAGAACTCAGACTGAAAAGCTGCTCTCGAGGTAGCCATCAAGAGGTCAGCCGACTGAAGAACGACAACGTGGCTCTGCACGACAAGGCGGGTGAGCTGGCGGGGAAGAGGAACGATCTGGAGGCTTATCTCTGGTGGACTCGCCAAGAAGCTGTTCGTCATGCTCGAAGGTAATTACTCCGCCCCGACTGTCTTGCAGTTACCAAGCCTGTGTAGGGCCACTGTCTTACTCTTGAATCATGTTTGCAGAATTCTGCCAGAGCTTCGAAGAGGAAACCAGTCAAGTGGAGCCAGGCTTGGACCCCGCCAATTCTCTTGAAGGATGAGGCTGCTATGAACGTGCTCCGACTGGAGTCTCGTGTTACCAGTGTTGTTGACTATCTTGCTCGACTGAAGGTTGCGATGTCGCGGATCGACACATCACTCTGGCCTGGGACGACGCTTCAGAACGACTCGAGTCTCTTGATGGCTCGACTGAATGAAGTCCCGGGTCGAGTGGCGGAATGGGAAGAAATCTTCTGCTAGATGTGGTGCTGATGTCGCTCTGTCTCTGGTCCGCGTCCATTGCAAGGAGCGCAGAGAAGAAAAGCTGGCCGCCATCCAAGTTGCCAATTACCAGGAAGCACAGCTTTCAAGACTTCATGGAGACTTTCATCGCTGCTGCCACTCGTATTGCAGACGGGATCGACTTGGACGAGTTCGTCGCCCCTTCCAGTCCTCCACCTGAGGAATGAAAAACTTTTTGCTTCACTTTAAATTTGCCTCGGAATGCCGAGTGGATTGTAACCCGTTAAACTCTACCGAGCCAAGGGCTCGAGTACTTTGATCTGAGGTTGGGACCTTTAGGCTTTATCCGAACTTGATTTCTCGTTGAATATCTTCATGGTTTGATCCGTCGAGTGGAACTTGATCTTCACTCAGAATACCCTTGTATTTGTGGCGTAACTCCGAAGGAGAAGGTAGCAGTCGACTTGCGCCTCGTCGTCCTTGCGGATTGGGTTGTGTCCTGTACTTAGGCGAGCACTGGGCTGCAGCTAAGCCCCCGAGTGGGAGTCTGGCTCGCACTCGGTAGGATTTTTAAACACTTAGGCGAGCACTGGGCTGCAGCTAAGCCCCCGAGTGGGAGGTTTGCTCTCCACTCGGTAGGATTTTTAAACACTTAGGCGAGCACTGGGCTGCAGCTAAGCCCCCGAGTGGGAGTCTGGCTCGCCACTCGGTAGGATTTTTAAACACTTAGGCGAGCACTGGGCTGCAGCTAAGCCCCCGAGTGGGAGGTTTGCTCTCCACTCGGTAGGATTTTTAAACACTTAGGCGAGCACTGGGCTGCAGCTAAGCCCCCGAGTGGGAGTCTGGCTCGCCACTCGGTAGGATTTTTAAACACTTAGGCGAGCACTGGGCTGCAGCTAAGCCCCCGAGTGGGAGTTTGCTCGCCACTCGGTAGGATTTTTAAACACTTAGGTGAGCACTGGGCTGCAGCTAAGCCCCCGAGTGGGAGTTTGCTCGCCACTCGGTAGGATTTTTAAACACTTAGGCGAGCACTGGGCTGCAGCTAAGCCCCCCGAGTGGGAGGTTTGCTCTCCACCCAGTAGGATTTTTTCAAACTTAGGCGAGGACTGGACTGCAGCTAAGCCCCCGAGTGGGAGGTTTGCTCTCCACTCGGTAGGATTTTTTGAACACTTAGGCGAGCGCTGGGCTGCAGCTAAGCCCCCGAGTGGGAGGTTTGCTCTCCACTCGGTAGGATTTTTTCAAACTTAGGCGAGTACTGGACTGCAGCTAAGCCCCCGAGTGGGAGGTTTGCTCTCCACCCAGTAGGATTTTTTCAAACTTAGGCGAGGACTGGACTGCAGCTAAGCCCCCGAGTGGGAGGTTTGCTCTCCACTCGGTAGGATTTTTTGAACACTTAGGCGAGCGCTGGGCTGCAGCTAAGCCCCCGAGTGGGAGGTTTGCTCTCCACTCGGTAGGATTTTTTCAAACTTAGGCGAGTACTGGACTGCAGCTAAGCCCCCGAGTGGGAGGTTTGCTCTCACTCGGTAGGATTTTTGAACACTTAGGCGAGCATTGGGCTGCAGCTAAGCCCCCGAGTGGGAGTCTGACTCGCCACTCGGTAGGATTTTTTCAAATTTAGGCGAGCACTGGGCCGCAGCTAAGCCCCCGAGTGAGAGTCTGGCTCGCCACTCGGTAGGATTTTTAAACACTTAGGCGAGCACTGGGCTGCAGCTAAGCCCCCGAGTGGGAGTCTGGCTTGCCACTCGGTAGGATTTTTTTCACAAACTTAGGCAAAACGGATTCGCAGCTAAGTCACCCACTGGGGGATTTCGTACGCAAACAAAAGTGACAACAATTATTAGAACACTCTTGTCTTTGATAAAAATGAACTGCAGAGGTTTTTCTTATTACATCTCGTCCGAGGGAGAACTTAGGTGTAAAAGGGGCGGAGCAGTTCCGCATTCCAAGCTCGCGGTTCGTCAATCTGGAGATCAACATTGTAGAGGTGATACGCTCCATTGTGGAGGACTCTGGTGACAAAGGGGCCTTCCCAAGTAGGAGCAAGCTTGTGTGGTTTCTGTTGATCCACTCGGAGGACCAAATCTCCTTCTTGGAAGGCTCGACTCTTCACATTTCTGGCGTGGAATCGACACAAGTCTTGCTGATAAATGGTCGATCTGATCATGGCCATCTCCCTCTCTTGTTCTAGGAGGTCGACTGCGTCTTGCCGGGCTTGTTCTGCTTCATCTTCGGTATAAAGTTCGACTCGGGGTGCATTGTGAAGAAGATCACTCGGCAGAACTGCTTCAGCTCCATAAACCAGAAAGAATGGAGTTCTTCCAGTCGACCGGTTCGGGGTGGTCCTCAATCCCCACAGAACCGACGGAAGCTCATCGACCCAAGAACCTGCCGCGTGCTTGAGATCACGCATCAGTCGAGGCTTTAGTCCTTTGAGAATCAGACCATTTGCCCTCTCAGCTTGTCCATTCGACTGGGGATGGGCGACCGATGCGTAGTCGACTCGTGTGCCTTGAGAGGCGCAAAAAGCTCTGAACTTGTCTAAATCAAAGTTTGACCCATTGTCAGTGATGATGCTATGCGGGACTCCATATCTGAATGTTAGCCCCCTGACAAAACTGATAGCAGCGCAAGCATCAAGATTCTTGATAGGCTTAGCTTCAATCCATTTGGTAAACTTGTGGACTGCCACAAGCACATGTGTGAAACCGCTCCTACCTGTTCTCAATGGACCAACCATGTCCAGTCCCCAAACAGCAAAGGGCCAGACGAGTGGAATGGTCTTCAGGGCTGATGCAGGTTTGTGTGACATGTTGGAGTAGAACTGGCACCCTCCACATTTGTCGACTATCTCCTTTGCCATTTCATTTGCCTTTGGCCAGTAAAATCCCACTCGGTATGCTTTAGCCACAATGGTCTGAGAAGACGCATGGTGACCACAGGTCCCCGAGTGGATATCATCAAGGATTATCTGACCCTCTTCTGGTGTTATGCACTTCTGACCGATTCCAGTCGCGCTTTCTCTGTACAACTGTCCCTTTATGACTGTGAAGGCCTTGGATCGGCGGACGATCTGTCGAGCCTCTTCCTCGTCCTCTGGGAGTTCTTTCCTTAGGATATACGCGATGTATGGTATCGTCCAGTCGGGAGTGATTGCCAAGACTTCCATGATCAGGTCGACCACAGCAGGGACTTCGACTTCAGTCGGATCTATGGCACTTTTCGGCTGCGGGGCTTCTTCTGTAAAATGATCTTCTTGGACTGACGACGAGTGGATGTGCTCCAGGAACACGTTGCTGGGAATGGCTTCTCTCTTGGAGCCTATCTTTGCCAAATCGCCAGCCGCTTGATTTTTCAGTCGGGGGATGTGATGAAGCTCTAACCCCTCGAATTTCTTTTCTAACTTTCTCAATGCATTGCAATAACCAGTCATTGCCGAACTTCTGACCTCCCACTCCTTCATCACTTGATTAACCACCAAATCTGAGTCGCCATAGACCATGAGGCGACGGATGCCGAGTGAAATGGCCATGCGCAACCCATACAAAAGTGCTTCATATTCTGCTTCATTATTGGAGGAATCGAAGTGAATCTGGAGAACGTATCTGAGCTTGTCTCCACGGGGGGAGACTAATACTACCCCAGCACCGGAACCATTCAGCATCTTAGATCCATCGAAGAACATGGTCCAATGCTCCGAGTGAACTTGAGTCGGAAGCTGCTGTTCAATCCACTCGGCGACGAAATCTGCGATTGCTTGGGACTTGATAGCCTTCTTTGCTTCAAACTTGATATCTAAGGGAAGGAGTTCAATCGCCCACTTAGCCACTAGACAAGTTGCATCTCTGTTGTGCAGAATCTCTGACAGTGGGGCGTCGCTGACGACTGTAATGGAGTGGTCAGAGAAGTAATGTGCAACCTTCTTCGTGGTCATATAAATCCCATATACAAGCTTCTGGTAATGAGGATATCTTTGTTTTGAAGGGGTCAAAACTTCAGACGCATAATAAACTGGGCGCTGAACTCTGAAGGCCTTTCCTTCTTCTTCCCGCTCGACTGTAAGTACTGTACCGACAACTTGTCCTGTGGCTGCAATGTAAAGCAGCAGAGGCTCTTTGCTGATTGGAGCAGCGAGCACCGGCTGGGTGGAGAGCAGAGCTTTGAGCTCTGCAAATGCTGCATCAGCTTCTAGAGTCCACTCGAACTTGTCAAACTTCTTCATCAGTCGGTAAAGAGGCAACGCCTTTTCACTGAGACGAGAAATGAATCGACTTAGAGCGGCCAAGCAACCTGTAAGCTTCTGGACATCGTGCACACGCACAGGACGCTTCATCCGGAGTATGGTATCGAATTTTTCAGGATTGGCATCGATTCCCCGTTTGGAAACGAGAAAACCGAGTAACTTTCCACCTGGAACTCCGAATGTGCACTTTGATGGATTGAGTTTGATATCATACCTCCTGAGGTTGGCAAAGGTTTCAGCAAGGTCAGTCTGCAGGTCGGAACCTTTCCGTGACTTAACCACAATATCATCCATGTATGCCTCCACATTCCGACTGATTTGAGTGAGTAAACACTTCTGAATCATCCTCATGAACGTGGCTCTGGCATTCTTGAGGCCGAATGGCATGGTGACATAACAGAAGCATCCGAATGGAGTGATGAAAGCTGTTTTGACCTCGTCGGGTCCATACAGACGGATCTGATGGTACCCGGAATAGGCGTCCAGAAAAGACAATCGCTCGCACCCCGCGGTCGAGTCGACTATTTGGTCGATGCGAGGGAGAGGGAAATGATCTTTTGGGCAGGCCCGATTGATATGTTTAAAATCAATGCACATGCGAAGTGACTTGTCCTTCTTCGGGACCATGACAACATTGGCGAGCCACTCAGAGTGGTAAATCTCTCGGATGAACTCCGCTGCTAAGAGCCGAGCCACCTCCTCGCCGATAGCTTTCCTCTTCTGGATGGCGGACCGTCGAAGATGTTCTTTCACAGGCTTAAATTTTGGGTCGACTCGTAGACGGTGCTCAGCCAGCCCCCTGGGAACTCCAGGCATGTCAGAGGGCTTCCATGCGAAGATGTCCCAGTTCTCACGGAGGAACTGGATGAGCGCTTCTTCCTATTTGGAGTCGAGCGTCGTTGAGATGTGAGTCGGGGCAGCATTGGGGTCGGTCGGGTGAATGTGGGCTGGCTTTGTTTCACCGGACGACTGAAAAGCTGATTCTGAAGCAGGCTTCTTGGCTCGTAGCAATTCACTCGGATCGGCAGTCTTCTGGTACTCTTGCAGCTCGACCACTGCCATCTAAGCATCAGCGATCTTTGAGCCTTTCTGAAAACACTCTTCTGCTTTCTTTCGGTTGCCTGTAACAGTGATCACACCTTTGGGGCCAGGCATCTTCAGTTTGAGATACACGTAACACGGTCAAGCCATGAAGCGTGCATAAGCCGGCCTGCCCAAAATGGCATGATAAGCACTTTGGAAGTCCACAACCTCGAATGTCAACTTTTCCTTGCGGTAATTCTTTGAATCACCGAAAACCACATCAAGAGCAATCTGGCCAAGTGATTCGGCTTTCTTCCCGGGAATGACTCCGTGGAAGCTCATGTTACTGGTACTGAGCCTGGACATCGGAATGCCCATCCCTTTCAATGTTTCTGCATACAGTATGTTCAGGCCACTGCCACCATCCATCAGGACTTTGGTCAGTCGAGTGCCTTCGACAACTGGGTCGACCACCAAAGCTTGCCTCCCAGGGGTGGCAATGTGCTTAGGGTGATCAGATTGGTCGAATGTGATGGCAGTCTGAGACCACTTCAGATAACTAGGTGTTGCCGGAGCAACCATATTCACCTCACGGTTAATGACTTTCAGTCCACTTTTGCTTTCGATATCAGCAAAAATCATCAGGGTGGAATTGACTTGGGGGTATCCATCGTCACTATCTTCCTTGTCCTCAACTCTGTCCGACTCTTTTTCCTTATCTTTGGACTGCTTGCCCTGAAACTGCTGGATCAGGAGCCGACACTGTTGAGTGGTATGCTTTGGGTAAATAAAATTACCCTCTTCATCTTTCTTGGTGTGGATGTGACATGGTAGATCCAAGACATCATTTCCATCTTGATCCTTGACTTTCTTGGGCTTCCAGGGCCCCTTGGGTTTTCCCTTGAATTTTCCCTGGGTTACGGCCAGGGCCTCCCCAGGGGCGGCTGGCTCGGCCTTCCGCTTCTGTTTACGACTGGAGTTTCCTCCGGTTTCTTGGGCGACTGCCTTGTGCTTGCCACTCCGGAGTCGATCTTCGTCTTCACCATTAGCGTATTTGGTGGCAATCTCCATCATCCGATTCAGAGACATCTCTCCAGTTCGACCGAACTTCAGATTCAATTCTCTGTACTTAACGCCTTCTTTAAAGGCACAAACTGCTTGATGGTCTGGCACATTCTCAACTGTGTGATGCAATGTGATCCACCTCTGGATGTAATCCCTCAGAGTTTATTCGGTTTCTGCACGCAAGACCGCAATTCTGTAAGGCCTGCAGGTCGCTTGCATGTTCCCTCAAAGGTTGTGACAAACACTCGGGAGAGGTCCTCCCAAGTGTAGATGCTGCTGGGCGCCAACTGATTTAGCCATGCTCTGGTTGAGCCCTCTAACATGAGAGGCAAATGCTTCATGGCCACCTCATCATTGCCACCGCCAATCTGTACAGCCACTCGGTAATCTTCGAGCCAAGTGTCAGGCTTAGACTCACCGGTGAACTTGCTGACTCCAGTTGCCAACCTGAAGTTGGGAGGAATCACTGCGGCTCTGATGGCTCGACTAAAACACTCTGGCCCCGAAACATGTACTCTGCTGCTGGCAGGCACATCTCTATTGTGGCCTTCTCGATGAGCTCTGTTCCTGTCAACCAAACCTTGAACGAGGATGGATCTCGCATCAAAGCCTGGGTCCCTGGGGTCGACTGGAATCCTCTGCCCAACACTATGAGGGCGCCTGTCATCTCGCTGTCGAGGCGCATATGACCCACTCCTCGGGGGAGGGGTTGGCACTCGACGTCGCTCATGACGATCGGATCGGTGATCATACTGCTCATTTCTTCTGTACTGATCGTGCCGGTCTTCACGTCCCTCACGCCTCGGGGGCGATCTCGAGCTGTGAGCCGACTGGACTGTATCTGTTGCAACGGATCGACTGTGGATCCTATTCCGCGACTGAGAAACAGCGGAATTCTGGTTCCCCGCCGCCCGGAGCAACGCCCTGATCTGCAACAAGCCCCTGCCAGCCTCTGACTGGGAGGGCTGAATCGATTCTGCTATACGGGCCGCGGCAGCCAAATTCTGAACTGGGGTTCGATATACCTGCGTCGGCGGGAAGAGCTAACGTCGACTGGACTCGGGAGCTCGCTGACGCGCTTGCTCGTCGAGTATTCGCTGGAGATTCTCCAGTCGAGTGCGCTCGGCCAAGTTAGCCAAGCGCGCGTCCTCCAAGGCCCGGGCCTCGGGGGTTTCTCTGACGATAGGAGTGCGGAGTGCGTCCATGTTCCGGCGGCGAAGCTCCTCTCGCTGCAATGACATGAGAGGTTCGGGGAGATACTCATCGTGGGGATGCGATGGGTCGCCCCCACCTGCGCCTCCATCAGCGCGAGGGAAACCGGGAGGACTGTGCGTTCCATCGACCGCCAGAACCTCAGCCGCTGGGTCGCTGCTGTCGCACTCGGATGCTGTCTCCGCGGAGCCAGTCGACAGGTCGAACAGGCCGCAGAGGGATTCGTCGGGCTCGATTGCCGCGACTTGTGGGGCAGCCGACTGGCGAGCCACGGCATGCCTCACCCACCTCTGAAGCCTCGACCGACCAGAGCGCTTGCGCCGGTGGGAGACAGGGCGGGGAGACGACGCGGGGGCCGACCGATACTGGGTCGACGGCTGCCGCAGGAGGACGCCACGAACGCATGCGCGGAAGTGCGTCGCACCGCGGACGGGGAGCGCGTCGATGTCGAGTGGTGCCTCCTGAAGCCAAGAGGAGTCGTCGGCGATGAACGTGAGCGCGCCGAGACGGATCTCGCGGCCCTCCACCAAAACTCCGCACGAAACCATGATCAAAGGGATCGGAAAAATCACAACTTCTCCAACTAGGCGCTAAGATTCCTGCCCCACGGTGGGCGCCAACTGTCGTGGTTCTAACTCTGACAGTGATGTAGGGGGGTGTGTATGGAGAGGCTAGATCTCAGCTATGGAGAGGTTGTAAACACACAGGGTGTACGAGTTCAGGCCCTTCGCGGAGGAAGTAACAGCCCTATGTCTCCGTGCCCGGAGGCGGTCGGTTGGATTATATGCGTGTGAATAACAGAGGTGCGAACCCTTGTCTCGGAGGAGGGGGGTGGCTTATATAGAGTGCACCAGGACCCCGGCCAGCCCACGTTACCAAGGGTTCAATGTACATTAAGGCGGGGTGTTATTGGTAACGCTGGTAATAAAGTGCTATAATGACCATAAAGACTACTTAATAGCCGACCGTTTGCCTGCGGAGTGACTTTAGATCTCCTGGCAGTCGAGTGGTTGGCTTCGTGGTCGAGTGGTAGCTTCTTGGTCGAGTGTCTTAAACCCGTCGAGTGGGTACCTTCAAGTCGATTGAAAGGTGACTTCTTCCAGGGATGTCCTTGGGTAGGGCTCTTAGGACAGGTCCATGCCCCTACCCTAGGTACATATCTTCGTCATTAGCCCCCGAATGGATCGAGGTTCGAGTGGGGAAGGAGTTGGGGGTCCTTCCGACTGGTTCTTAGCGTCATATGAATGTCTTGCACTGGATCAATCGCCACGGATGACGTTGTCAACTTCTATTGGTCACCTTGATCCATTCTTGGTCTCTCGTCGAGTGAATTTCCTTACTTGTGAAATACCAAGTGCCGGCGTGAGAGGGATCTTCTGTTTGATGAGATGTTTCGCAGCCCGCGGATTTCGCGGGATTTGAACATCGGGAAGCGAGCGGGACGGGCGTGGCCGCAGTAATCGGATGTGATAAGGCGGAAGCTCCTCGATTTCCGTGCCACCTTTTTCGCCACGTACTGCGCGCGCGTCTGCTGCGGGATTTGACGGGATAGCCTGGGCCTACCAGTCAGCCACTCGGAAGCGGCCTCTTATAAGCCGCCGGCTCGGGTTTCCAAACAGTGCTCTCTCCTTTCTTTCTCCCTTCGCAAAGTCCTCCGCCACCTCCGCTCTCACCCTAGCGCCGCAGGCCCGTTCGAGATTTGCCGGCGACGATGGTGAAGGGCAAGACGTCTGCTCTGGAGCGCGCGAAGAAGGCGGCGGCGCAGGGGAAAGGGAAGAGTCCGCTTGGGGCGGATCTTCCTCAAGGACTGCTCTGCCCAGAGGCTGGATCCAGGGCGACTGGATGCCGTCGGTGATTCGGCAGGAAGATCTCGATGATATGGTTGAGGGAGGAGTCATTCCTTACGAAGCTGCGCGCCTCCCGGGGGGAGAAGTCGAGCCCCAACCTCGTGATGGTGAGTGTGTCCTCCTCGCCACCCATATCGATCGAGGGTTTTCTCTGCCTCCTCATCCTTTTTTCCGGAGCTTTCTGAACTTCTTCGGAGCGCAGCTCCACCACTTCACTCCCAACTCTATCGTGTACCTTGCTGCTTTCATTTCCTTGTGTGAGGGTTTCCTGGGTTGCTGCCCCCATTGGGGACTCTTTAAGCACATCTTCACTTGCCGTTCCCAATCGGTCAAGAAGGCCAAGTCGAGTGACGAAAGGACGCAGGTGATCCAGCTGCGCGGGGGCCTGGCGATCCAGATGAGGGGAAAGAGTTGTTTTCCATCTATCACTTTCCCAGAGTCGGTCCGTGGTTGGCAGGCGACCTGGTTTTACTGCAAAGACCAGGCGACCCCAGGATAGTCGACTGGGCTTCCCCCTTTCTCTCTGGACCGAGCTCAAAAACCTGCTTCTCTGAAAGTGACGCCGGAAGAAAAGGCCCAAGTCAAAGTGCTGGTTGGTCGAGTGGTTCAGCTTGTCCGCGATGGCGTGACTGGCATGGACTTGCTGGAGGTCTTCCGATAAGTAAGAGTGTCGAATCCAACGAGGAGCAGAAGGAAATGACAAGTGATTTTCAGCAAGGTAATTTCTAGAAGCACTGAAATTCTTGGTAACAAGTAGTTTGATAGCAAGATAATTTGTAATGAGCAAGTAACGGTAACAGTAACGAAGGTGCAGCAAGGTATTCCAATCCTTTTTTAGCAAAGGACAGGCCAAAACAATCTCTTATAATAAGCAAAGCGTTCTTGATCGCACACGGAAATCTCATCTTGTCACTTTCATCATGTTGGTTTGATTCGCGTTCGCTCCTTTGATAATTTGATATATGGGTGGACTGGTGCTTGGGTGCTGTTCTTACTTGAACAAGCCTCCCACTTATGATTAACTCACTCGCATTTGCAAGCGTCACTTTGCTACTTTACTTGAATATAAATATACAAGCATGTATTCTAGAAACATCATTCAACTTTATAGCTATCAAGCATGATATTTAGGAAAACATAAATAGACACAAACACTAACATATATTTGCAATTCATATAAGTTGTACAAATTAAATATGAAATCTTGTGTTTTTGTCTTTTTGTATTTTTCTTTGACGTATAATAATTTGGTTAAACAAAAAAAATGATCCAATGTCTCAAAAAAGTAAGAACCAAAATCCATGTAGTATATCCTTCAAATTTAACGAAATAACAAAGTTTCACAACTAAACATAATTATAGAATATAATTAATGTATCTTAATATTTAGCTACATCATTATTATTACTAAGTAAGAACCAAAATCCATGTAGTATATCCTTCAAATTTAATGAAATAACAAAGTTTCACAACTAAACATAATTATAGAATATAATTAATGTATCTTAATATTTAGCTACATCATTATTATTACTATGCAAGCCAAATAAAAAATTACACCGGTTAAGACCATGCTTCAAAAGTTAAATTTAAATTATAAATAGGTAAAAAAGTTCAATCTAAATAAATGAGACACTGGCTGAGATTGCTCAAGTCCGATCCAGACGGCAAAAAATATCTTTTCCAGAATAATGAAGTTGCCATTGTAGAGTAGGTTTTTCATACTAATAATTTATTTATTTTAGTTGAGTTATCATAATCTGTCTACTAAACAAGATTAAACTCGGGATTTTTTTATAAAATTAATCTTGGGACTAAACTATAGACCTCCACGGTAGATAGGACTATAACTAAGCCTATGAGACTATGTGCTATCTACGTGTAAATCTGCCCCTGTAATCAACTCAACCAGATCCAAATTAAGAGAAAAAACATAATGGAAGAGACACGCTCCCATGGCCATAAAATCCCGCGTGCTGTGTGCCTCTTGCTCTCGTGTGTGTTTTAGGTACGTACGTCCCGTGTACATGTTTTTCGGGCCAGCCGATGAATAAAGCACCTAGCTTTACGTGCGTACGTCCTGCTCACAAGTTGTGTGCACGTCTTCGTAGGCAAACAATTCATATTTCATATTAAATATGTCTCATTTATACCATAATGATCATAATACAAACCACCTACATACCGACTTGACAAAACTGAAAAGACAACATAACACTAGGATTTACACAAACAAACATCAGCTATGAAGATAAATTACAATCAAGACCGAAGAATCTCCTGAGCTGACACAATCGACAGTCACCTGCCTTCGGCACCACCACAACAGCCACTAGGAGAAAAAGTAATGGATCACCTACGCACCCGAGCTCGACGCGGCTCCATCGTTGATATGAAGTTTTGCATACCTCCAAGATGGCTCACCAAAGGCAAAGCCATTACCGTTGAACGAATGAGACCAAGGCAACACCCTAGCCACACCATCCAACTCCAGATCTAGCAGCCCCGCTTGACTAAGATGTCGGAGTATGAAACTATACTTGCCAGCCACGAACCTCAAACCCAGCACACGATCCACCATCTTTCAGATGTCATCGATGTAGACCACAATCTGCATCCGCTCCTGGGCTACCTCCCAAGCTCCGCATCAGCATTGGAGCAGACGCTATTGCAACGGCGGAGCCTGAGGACACAAGTCCACCACGAGGACGCCGCCGTCGCTACACCATCCCAACATGCTTGTAGACATCAATTCCCCAAAATATTGTATTTTCACCTATTGTGCACCGCACATCTGCATTGGGTGGATCGAACCATTGGTTCATAATTGTATTTAATTGTTACCTCTAGTAGGCAGCACGATTCTTTACACTTTTTTCATTTTTCCATTTCTATTTTTATTCATTAGTTTTAAATAAAAAACCATTTCTATGCATGATTCATGAACATTTTCATTCCATTTCTAGGCATGAAAATGTTGAACAATTTGAAAGATGTTCTTGAATTTTATTCATGAATTTTAAAAAATGTTCAGGATTTTAAAAATGTTTATACATTTTAGAAATATTAAACATTGAAAAAAGTCTAGAATTAAAAACGTTCATGATTTTGTTAAAAATATTGTGGATCAAAAAGAAGAAAAAGGAAAAAAAAACATAGAAAAATAAGAAAACAAAGAACAAATTGAAATATAGAAACAGAAAAATGTAAAAAAATAACCTTTGTTACTTTACCCAAACAAGACAAAAGGTTCCAAAAGATTGCTAAAACCGACGGATACCTCCTCTCGCGGTTTGCCTCCTCCCACTAATGGGCGAGGTTAGTAGTAGCGCGTAGTGGGAGATCACGACCATATATGCTAGCATAGAGAGCGACATATATCATTTTGCGGATTATAATGATTAAGATTTAACAATCTTTCTTCATCCCATGTGAGACCAGCGGCAGCAAGTTAGCCAGTTGAGGAAAAAAAATCTTAGTGGGCTTTCAGGGACAGGAAATTCCAATAATGATTACAAAAATAGAAAATTGAGAAAATTGTGGGGACAGGTGATGGGCTATGTTCTTTTCTAGCTAGATTTGGTGGGAAGGAAATGTGACTGGACGGGCTCGGTTTAAAGCCAACATATATTTAAAAAATAAAATAATTTTGAAGTCGATAAAACACTAGAATATATATAAAGTAAAAAAATAGAAGTAACCAGAAAAGAATGAATAGTTAGGAGTGTATAACTAGGGATGCAAAATACAAAAATCAATTGGAGACAACCTGTGTTGCACAAGTTCAGGCTAATAGGGGCAAAGTCAGGATGTGGCTCGTCCTACACAACTGCAATAATTGAAGATAAGGATAAAATTAGGCCCAAGCGGACGCGGCTATTCTGAGCTCGGGCTCAAATGAGTCTGCATGAACAGTAAAATCGTAAAAAAAATTAAAAAATTCTTAATTGTTTTTGTGCAAGACATTGAAAAAATTTCTAGTGCTTGCAAAATTTCATTATGAAATCACATTTGTGGAAGTGGTGGTAAAAAGAAATCGATGCTCAAAAAATGCCATTTTCAAAAGCATTTTGAAGTTTTGATTTTGTTTTTTCGCTGCGACTTCCACGAAAGTCATTCTGAAGTGAAAATTTGCAGGCTCTTAAAACATTTGTTAAAGTATATCATTAAAAATCCAGAACTTTTCTAATTTGTTTTCATTTTTTAATTTACTGTTCACCCGAGTTCATTTGAGCTCGGGAGCAGAAGGACACTTTCGGCCCCAAGGCTATAATATTGTGTGGTTTCCAATGTAGCTCCACCACTGCACAAGTGCATCAATTGTCGTACATTTGTGAGGTTGTAATGGTGCAACCTTGCTGTTTTATGTGTGTCCAAACGAGTTACGAGCCTTTAGCTAGTCTTTTGACCTATTTCCGGCATTTCATGGTGGATGAAGTCAGCCACATGTTTCAAGGTAATCTATCACACTTTGTTACATACAAAGGCATTCCTCATGTTCCATAGACAACAAAGGAAAACACTACTGTGTAATGACTAAACTGAAAACTTTCGTCTGTGTGATGTGAGGGATTGTCTCAGCAAGTACGTTGTCAAACATTTCTTTTTTTAGGGAAAGGTCATCATAGGCTAGCCTTATTAAATTTAAACAACGCTTCCATCATCCGGTAAAAGTTCAGAAATAAAAATGGGAGGTGAGTCCAACCACAAGTTCGGCGGATCTACACGTCCATTTTATGCTAGCACATGAGCTACCATATTAGATTCACGACTACAATGCTCTAAAATGACCTTTCTGAAATTAAGTAGCAATAACCGGCAATCCTTCAAAATGGAGTTGGAGCCAATACTAGTAGCAAGTTTTAGTCCCTCTGAGGCCTTGTACAATGGTCAGTGCTTACAGACCGGTGCTTAAAGAGCGAGAGCAGCATGGCGTCTGGTAATATTTTTGCCCCGCAATGGTGAGTGCTTCCTACGGGTGCTTAGACTAGTTTAATTAAGGCACAGGCAAGCTAACTCCTGTCTTATGGAGGGTCAAGCACCGGCTAGCACCGGATGCCAGTCTTTGCTCTGTCCCTCCTCCTAAGCACCTGCGTTCAGCTATCTCACAAAAAAAAAAGAAACGGTTTTCTTGTTGAAACGCCTGTCTAAGCACCTGCGTTGTACAGGGCCTGAGAGGGCTGTAGTTTCTGCAGTAAAAGCATGTTGTCAAACTTTTCTCGGAGGTAATAGCATCCCAAGTCCCTGAACTTGCACAGCATGTGATGTTTTAGTCCTTATACTTGCAAAAATGGATTGGGCAGTCCCTGAACGAAATGGCTATACACACGACACACACTGCACGATTTGCGAACGATACATTGTGCATGCATCAGCAACACAGAAAAAACAATTGCTTCCTGCATGTACGCGCGCTGCTGGCGCTGCCACATGTGATCGTGCATGCATCGGCTGTAATTTCGTTGTGTGTATAGCAGCTCTCGTCCCTGAACTTGCAACAGATGTGCAAGTTTAGTCCAGGGCCAATCACGTGAAGCCAAGTGGACGCCAATTGGACGAGCTGGTCCGCGCTGCACCTTTTGCAATTAGGCCCATGCCTTTTCCCTCTATCTACCCGCAGTACACCATAATTGGAAACACCTGGATTTATTTTGTCTCCTCCAGCCGACCAGCTCAGAAACCTGGCGGCGCCGAACAGCCGGCTGATCATCGACCTGAAAAGTTGCGAAAGAACAAAATGTACAAGAACTGTATACGCACTAGCATGATAAAGATCCGAGGAAATGAAGGATTACAAATTATTTCGATCACCAGTAGCGATGTCTAGATGACGCTGAATTAACATAAATTACAAGCAGCAGCAAAAGCGGCATTATTCACAAACATTACAGTTTTTTGCCCGAAAAGGGCAAGATCACGCGAAAAATGCGAATGGTGGTTGACCACCATGGCGGGTGGTATATATCCTGGCCGTCCTGTATCCTCGTGATTCACATCTGACGCGTATTCCGGTCCGAGCTGGCATCGTAGGCCCGCGTATTCCGGCGAAAAGGCAAGCTAGTGGCAGCTGTGGAATCTCGTCAGGCCCCAATGCAAAAAAAAAAAAAAATCTCATCAGGCCCTATACCCAATTCACGTGACGAACAGCCGAACAGGTGTACCAAACGAATATTACTTGATACAAGTTAGGTGATTAACTCGTACTATCCTCCTACCCCAAGTTCAAAATTTGATTTTAAGTTAGGAGATTAACAATTACCCTTGATGTAAATTTGAGTACTAACCCTTTGACTTGATTTCGGCAACCAGAAACATTTCTATGAACATTTTTTCTCAATTAATGTGTCAGCATTTTCTGTTAACTAACTGATGAAAACACCCGGCTCTAGTGTTTATTTAATTCTACCAGGCTCTAGTGTATAATTAACCCTGCAGTGATATATACTGTATTTTTAATCCCGGGTGGCAGGCCAACGTTAGCACTGGTAAAGATGATTAGGAAATGCTTGCCCAAACCAACGCTTGCCTTCACAATCATACAACTGTATTACAAGAATTACAATGACGTCGTGAGTAAGTCATGGATACCATGAAATTAACACTGATTCCCATTCAGCCGGTAAGCATCACAAACATGACAGTGGTAGATCCATCAGAAAATGTACATTTTTAATACATTGTTCCCGTGTTTAAGCACAAATCAATTATCCAAGACATCACATAATAACTACGAGAATTTGATTCATCAATAGATACATCACAGCTTCATCATACGCACTGATCCATCCCCGAAATTGCAGATCTGACATGGAAAGTTCACCCATAAACGGATTGTCAATTCAAATATCACCAAGGGAACACGAACAGAAGGAATTTCAAAAATACAGAAAAGGCATTTCCCAAGACCAGAATTGCTACTCATCTGGAAGGAGCGATTCTCACCAGGTGCAAGATTACTTCTACAAGCCATCTATCTACGGAATCAGATTCATACTGATAGCTATGCAAATCACACGCAGTGCAATCTGGAGGAACTGGAAAAAGGGAAGAACTAGAAAAGTACATACATACCAAATCTGGAGGAACGATGGCTGCAGGTGCTCTCCCCGTCGGAGTGGAAAAAGATGCTTCGCCTCGCCCGCAGATCGTGCTCCTCTTGGTTGTTCTTCCGGGCCAGATCTATTGCGGTTTGACCGCCGGAGTGGAAGAAGACAAGCGTTCCAGCCGTTGCTTCGGTCGAGGAGTCGTGACAGGGTGGGGCTGCATCCGGTCTCCTGGCCACGGCTGAAAGTGGAGCGTGGTCGCCGACGACCACACGCAGATGAGAGAGACGTCGAGTGGTCTGATAGGAACGAGGGCGAGAGAGAGCAAGGGTGCGGCGATTAGCGACGAGAATAATGGATGAGAGAGAGAGGCTGTAGCACACGGTGCAGTCTTACATGTGCCGGAGCAAATGAATGGACCCGGTCCAGCCGCGGTACATGACCACCAGCAGTACCAAACATATACGCCTACCCTGTCCATAGGCTGTAACCACGCCCACACCAGCTTTCTAGACTGCCACCGGTGTGATTGATTCCAGATCACGAGGCGCGTATGAACGTCCAGGATACCACCCGCCATGGTGGTCAACCGAGATCACGTGCAAAGAAAAATCATAATATGTATGGTGCAATACAAATACAGCGAAGAATCCAGAAAGTAAAGGCAGCGAGGAGCTGTTTCTTCAGGGATGTGCCATCAATTTCTCAAGAAAAAGAGAAGAGTTTTTTAGCCTTCGGTTGGAGCTGAAACTTCCTTCCCTTTGATAAAACTTCAGGTCGCCTAAAGAAAGTTGTTGTGGTCGTGCCTGAATGAATTGGATTTGCATCCTTCTATCCGTGAGATGTGTTGTTTCAGGTTGACAAGTAGTAGTAGTAACTTTCTGCAGAAAGTAACGGCAGCGAGGAACTGTTTCTTCAGGGATGTGCCATCGATTTCTGAAGAAAAAGAGAAGAGTTTTTTAGCCTTCGGTGATGTTTTTGATCAAGTTCGAGCTGCACATAAGTTGGTCTGATGAAGAAAGTAGTTGCTTTTCTGCCTGAATTGAATTTGTATCTATCTGTCAATCTGTCAGATTGTGGTGTTTCAGTTTGACAAAGGACTAAGTTTCTGCAGAAAGAATGGCAGTGAGGAGCTGTTCAGTCTGGTCGAATTCTCAAGAAGGGAAGAGTTTTCAAGTCTGAAACTTGCGTGTTCTTCATCGAATTCATCGACTACTCACTAAACCTCCATTGACCACATTATTTGTCTTCTTGATTGCTGAACCGCTACAAAGCCTGAAGAAAGTTTGTTTCTGCTGCCGTTTCAGAAAAAAAAAACGCTTCTTTGCATCGATCATGCTATAGTTTCGATCCTAACTAGTAGGTGCCCTTCTCCTGTGCTACTTGCAGTTTGTATACTGTACTCTTGTCATGATTTTGAGAGGGCATTTGGTCTGTTTAACCACTGAAGGAATTCAACCTATGTGAGATAGTCTGGTACACATGTTATCATCTTTGTATAGAGATTTTTTTGCTACTTCACATGTTCTATCATAATCTGTGTTCTTGATTGTTTTCTTGGAACCCGTAAGTGCATGGGTGTTCTGGTTAAAATAGGTATAGATGACACTCCATCTAGATTTGCTTTGCTGTGGATGATGCACTACATCCATCGTTCATCGTCGATGGGGAGAATCTAATCTACCTGCAGTTGGTTCCTCGCTGGGGCCTAATTGTGGTCTACTGCAGGTAGATAGAGGGAAAAGGCAGGGGGCCTAATTGCAAAAGGTGCAGCGCTGACCAGCTCGTCCACTTGGCTTCACGTGATTGGCCCTGGACTAAACTTGCACATCTGTTGCAACTTCAGGGACTGCCCAACCCACTTTTGCAAGTATAAGGACTAAACTATCACATGATGTGCAAGTTCTGGGACTTGGGGTGCTATTACCTCCTTTTCTTGGTCAATAATGGAGACACAATATACGGGCTTTGAGCTTTTCGTGGAGGTAAGAGCATCTCCAGCCGTTGGACCCCCAAGCGGCGATTTTACGCGCCCCCTGGGGGCGAGCCGGCGCTAAAATCGGCGCGGGAGCGAGCGGGTTCCCAGCCGCTCACCCCAGAGTCGCCCCAGACGCGTTTTTTTATTGGACATATTCGGCGTTTTACATAAATTATTAAAAAAAAGTAAACTACGGGGCGAAGAAGTCGATCAGCGTGGTGAAGTCGCCGACGTCGCTGCCATCCTCGTCGTCGGCGGCGGCCTTCTCCTTCTTGATGGCGCGGCCGCCCCTGCTGGACCCCTGCCTGCCGTCTCCATGGCGGACAGGCGGTGGCGGCGCGTCGTCGTAGTCGTCGAGGACGACGATGCCTCCCTCGTCCTGGCCACGGCGAAGAGCTTCGAACCGCGCGAAGGCGGCATGCTGGCGCTCCCTCTCCGTCTGCACCCAGTCGTCGCGCGCCCATTTGATGGCCGCTTCGTCGTCGAGCGCCTCCTCCTTGACGGGCTCTGTCTTCACGATGGGGAGCCCCGGCTCCAGCTTGACGGTGGCGAGGCCCGACTCTGTCTTGGTCTTGACAAAACGCGAAGGAGCCAAGGAGGTGGCACGCCGGCCGCCCTCGTTGATGACGATGCCGTCGCTGCGGGTGCGCCGACCGAGCGACGTCTCCGTGGCGGGCTCTGCCTTGACGCCGAAGAGCGCCGGCGAGCCGGAAGAGTGGGAGGAGGAGGAGGCGGCGAACCTCCTGGGCACCCACGACCCGGCGCTCCGGCGAGAGGCCAGCACGGCCACCGGGCGGGGTACGCCAGCGGCGGGTTGTTGCCGCCCTCGAGGTGTGTGATCACCTCATGCAGGGTGCGGTCGGGGATCCCCCACCAGACGCGGCGGCTGTCGCTGTTCTTTGTGCCGCCGACCACCGGCGCCCCGTTTGTGGACGCCCGCTGAGGGAGTCTTGGATTAGGGGGTGTTCGGATAGCCGAACTATACCTTCAGCCGGACTCCTGGACTATGAAGATACAAGATTGAAGACTCCGTCCCATGTCCGGAAGGGACTTTCCTTGGCGTGGAAGGCAAGCTTGGCGATACGGATAATCAGATCTCCTACCATTGTAACCGACTTTATGTAACCCTAACCCTCTCCGGTGTCTATATAAACCGGAGGGTTTTAGTCCGTAGGACAACATACACATCAACAATCATACCATAGGCTAGCTTCTAGGGTTTAGCCTCTCTAATCTCGTGGTAGATCAACTCTTGTACTACCCATATTATCAATATTAATCAAGCAGGACGTAGGGTTTTACCTCCATCGAGAGGGCCCGAACCTGGGTAAAACTTCGTGTCCCCTGCCTCCTGTTACCATCCGGCCTAGACGCACAGTTCGGGACCCCCTACCCGAGATCCGCCGGTTTTGACACCGACATTGGTGCTTTCATTGAGAGTTCCTCTGTGTCGTCGCCATCAGGAAGGATGCCTCGCCCCGTCTTTAAAGACGGCACCGTTGCTAAGGGAGCTTTGGCTGTCGGCCAAACCCTCCGGCTAGGTGGTTTTCTTATGACCACTTGTTCGACTTCTACGCCGACGATGACCTCTCGAGCCATCGAAAACAATCTTCATGCCAACTCGGAACTTGCCGAGCAGTTAGATCCAATAGAGCTTTCCTCCATAAATGAGCTCTTGGATCGCTTCGCCGCCCTGGGAGTCGCTACGGATTACGACCAGATTGGGCCTAAAACCGATCTGAGAGAGATTAACTCTCCCCAAGCCACCCATCACGTTGCCGTGGTAGAGGGACAGTGCGTCGACCCTTCATCTATCCTAAGGAGTCGCTACGTTCGGATTCCCGATCCCTCCAAGCCGGATGTCTGCGGAGGGGAGGATATCACTCAAGACCTGAACCTAGAATCAGGCGACGGACAGTATTCATTGGACGACATCCAGGAATCCAAATTTTCGAGTTCGGAAATTCCTCGGCCTCTGAGCCTCATAAGGGGTAAGGCTTCGGATTTAATTCCACCCACCCACCTGAACATTAGCGATCTATCCCAAATCAGGCAAGAGCCCAAAGAAACAGTACATTATTACTGGGCCAGATTCCTCCTGGTTATGCACAGGATAAAGGGCCGCCGCGAGGAAGACGCAATTTCATCCTTCTGCAATAATTGCACGGACAAGGGAATACTCAACGCCATAAGTCGCCGTGATATTACACGCTTCGTTGACTTAGCGTCCATAGTACGAAAGTACTGTGCGATGGAAAGCGCCCGGAAAACCGAAACAAAATTTTGGGACAATCCGGCCCTTAATGCAAGCCCAGTCTGAAATAAAAGGGTGCATCATCGCCAGACACCCGGGCCAAACACCAAAAGGCAAAAACCCTCTACAGGGCATGGAACCGTACTGGAAGGATGGCTTAATGGACCCTACAAAATTCATAGTACAGAGGACGCCACACCAACTCACAGCCTTAGAGCATGTTGGATACTCCGGCAGGTGGCCAAAATTGGCGAAAACCTCCTAATCCCGGAGGCCACAGAAAGCCACCCCAGAGACACCAATACGGTATTAACAGTCTTCGAGACCTTCGCATCAAATAATATGCGAAAAAGGACACTCCGCAGCCTTGCCGAAGTCTACCAAGTAGCAACAATAAACCCATGGAGTGACACGGCCATTACCTTTAACGCCAGTGATGAACCTAAATTCCGAACAGCCTGAGCACTAGCTGCATTGGTCCTCAGTTCAATAGTGGACGGGTTTCGTCTCACCAAGGTACTCGTGGACGGCGGCAGTGGACTGAACCTCATCTATGAGGAAACTCTTCAAAAAAATGGATATAGACTGGAACCGCATCATGCGAAGCAGCACAACCTTTAGAGGAATAATCCCCAGTCGGGAAGCGCGCTGTACAGGAAAAATCACACTAGATGTGGTGTTCGGCACGCCGGACAATTACAGGTCCGAAGAGGTCACGTTTCATGTGGCCCCGTTCAGCAGCGGTTACCACGCCTTGCTAGGGCGGGAAGCATTCACAATCTTCCAAGCAATACCCCATTACGGGTACATGAAGCTCAAGATGCCCGGGCCTAACGGGATCATCACCCTCGCTAGTGATCCGGACGTAGCACTCCACGCCGAAAACAAGACAGCCGCATTGGCCCTCGAGGCACTATCCGAAGCCCTAGCAGCTGAGGAGCTGACTGCGCTGCGCTCTACCGTGAATAGGGATGATGTGGTACTCGACAAAATATCCAAATCCACCTCCTTTAAACCAGCAGACGAAGTAGTCAAATTCCAAGTCCATCCAACGGACCCCAATAAAATAGCTTCCATCGGGGCACAGTTAAACCCTGATGTCGACGCCGCATTGTGAGAGTTCCTACGAGAGAACTGGGACATTTTCGCCTGGCACCCTTCAGACATACCAGGAATCCCACGCAGGCTGGCCGAGCACAGCTTAAATATCCAAACAGGATTCAAACCTGTCAAACAGGCTCTTCGGCGTTTTTCCGAACCTAAGAGACATGCTATGGGAGAGGAGCTAGCAAAGCTATTAGAGGCCGGATTCATCAGAGATATAAAACATCCGGACTGCCTAGCAAACCTGGTGATGGTACTAAAGAAGGATAAATCCTGGCGCATGTGTGTTGATTTTAAAGACCTTAACAAGGCTTGCCCAGAGGATCCCTTCCCCCTCCCCCGCATCGATCAAATTATCGATGCTACCGCAGGACACGATTCGTTGTATTTCCTCGACGCATATTCTGGCTACCATCAAATCAAGATGGCAGAACCAGACCAAGCCGCAACGGCATTTATCACACCATACGGGCCATTTTGCTTCAACACGATGCCCTTCGGGCTCAAAAACGCCGGTGCAACATATCAGCGCATGATTCAGACATGTCTGGCAAGCCAGATAGGTAAAACAGTGGAGGCATACGTAGATGATGTGGTCGTCAAAACAAGACATGTTGAATCTCTAGTAGACGACTTGAGGCTCACATTTGATAATCTCCGAACATACGACATCAAGCTCAACCCGGAAAAATGCGTTTTCGGCGTTCCAGCCGGAAAGCTCTTGGGCTTCATTGTATCCAATAAAGGAATCAAAGAAAATCCAGCCAAGATCCGAGCTCTGTCGCAACTGGATATCCCAAAGGACCTCAAACAAATACAAAAGTTAACCGGATGTGTGGCGGCTCTAAGCCGCTTTATCTCCCGCCTGGGAGAAAAGGCCCTTCCCCTTTACCGCCTCCTTCGGCGCACCGAACACTTCAAATGGACGGACGCAGCCATGGCCGGACTCGACGAAATAAAAGCCATACTGATAACAAACCCAGTCCTGGCCGCGCCAAACACCAGCGAAATAATGCTATTGTACATCGCAGCAACACATCAGGTTGTAAGCGCAGTGCTCGTCGTCGAACGAGAAGCGGACATACACAAATTCCCCCTTCAAAGGCCTGTCTATTATGTGTCCACTGTCGTCACTCCCTGCAAATCACGATACCCGCATTATCAAAAGATTGCGTACGCGGTATTCATGGCATCCCGGAAGCTACGACACTACTTTCAAGAGTGTTCAATAACAATAGCCTCGGAAGTACCACTTAACGACATTATTAACAACCGTGACGCAATGGGCCGGATTGCGAAATGGTCCATCAAGCTCCTCCCGTTCGACATAACTTATAAGTCACGACGAGCCATCAAGTCACAAGTTTTGGCCGATTTCGTCGCAGAATGGACGGAGGCCGAACTCCCTAAAGAGTACGGCACATATTCAAATTGGATCATGCATTTCGATGACTTCAAAATGTTGGCCGGACTGGGGGCTGGTGTCGTTTTGACGTCCCCCACAGGAGACACACTTCAATACGTACTACAGATTCTGTACACGGACTCCAACAACGCAGCCGAATATGAGGCCCTTCTACATGGTCTCCGGATGACAGTATCCATGGGCATCCAACGCCTAGAGGTGCGTGGGGACTCGAACCTCGAAATATCCCAAATAAACGGAGACTTCGATGCCAAGGATCCGAAAATGGCAGCTTACCGCAACGCCGTCCTAAAAATGTCAGCTCGGTTCGAGGGGCTTGAATTTTACCATATAGCCCGGGAAAATAATCAGGCGGCAGATGTCCTGGCACGCATCGGCGCAAAACGCGATGTAGTCCCCCCCCAACATCTTCTTGGAAAGGCTTTTTAAGCCATCCGTGGCATGGGAAGGGGAGCCGAACAATAACAGCCCGGACCCAACCGCACCCCCCGACTCCGAACATTCTGACACAATCGGTGGCTCTGCCATTGAAGTAACACCTTTAGCCCACGTAATAATGGCCGTCATTGCCCCATCGATGGAACCATTCCTCGCCTACCTTACTAGGTAGGTACTCCCCGAGGACCAGAATGAGGCACGCTGCATAGTGTGGCGATCCAAAGCCTACAGAGTCCACGAGGGGGAGCTTTATAAGAAAAGCACTAGCGGAGTCCTTCAAAGGTGCATCTCCGAAGAGGAGGGGCGGAATCTCCTGGCTGAAATCCATGCCGGACTCGGCGGTCATCACGCTGCAGCCCGATCTCTGGTAAGCAAGGCCTTCCGTACAGGCTTTTATTGGCCGACGGCCCGGCAGACGCCCAGGACTTAGTCCAGCGATGCACCGTTTGCCAGCTCTTTGCAAACCAAAGCCATATGCCTCCCACCGCCCTCCAAACTATCCCCATCACTTGGCCCTTTGCGGTCTGGGGGCTTGATATGGTTGGACCCCTTAAAGGCGGAACCCACAAGCACAAATACCTACTCGTCATGGTGGATAGGTTCACCAAATGGATAGAAGCCAAGCCTGTTAAGACGGCCGAATCCGGGCCTGTGATAGACTTCATATCCAGGGTTGTACACCGTTACGGCGTCCCCCACAGCATCATCACTGATAATGGCACGAACTTTACGGCCGACGAGGTAAAACTCTGTTGCAAAAACTTGGGCATCAAGCTCGATTACGCTTCTGTCTATCACCCACAGACTAACGGCCAGGTCGAACGTGCAAACGGTCTTATCATGAGCGGCATTAAACCCAGATTAGTACGGTCCCTCAAGGAATCTAACACACACTGGGTAGAGGAGGTCGACTCCGTACTCTGGGGGCTGCGGACCACACCAAATCGCACCACCGGATATACACCATTCTTCATGGTGTACAGCGCTGAGGCAGTTTTGCCTTGCGACATAATTCATGACTCACCTCGAGTGCGCATGTACGAAGAAAGAGAAGCCGAGCTCGATCGACAGGACAGTTTGGACGCATTAGAGGAGGAGCGTGACGTGGCAAAAGCCCGTTCCGCATTTTATCAACAGCAGGCTCGAAGATACCAAAGCAGAGAAGTACGGGCCAAAAATTACAACGTTGGTGAATTAGTTCTACGCCTGCCGGACAAGAAAAAGGACAAACTCAAGCCCAAGTGGGAAGGTTCCTTCATCATCGACCAAGTCCTGACTGGTGGTGCGTACCGCCTGCGAAGTGCATCGGATAACCGACTCGAGCCGAACCCATGGAACGCATCCCGCCTCCGAAGATTCTATGCCTAGCGCCGGATCCTGTGTTCGTCTCCTTACTCTGTCCATTTTTTATATGTACCTTCTGTCTTACATTTCTCTCCTTCTCTCTCTCTCTCTTTCCCTCTTATAGCCTTTAGAGGCTCACAAAGTGACGCGCTATCCGCGCTCAGCAAACCTGGGGGCTTCTTTTGAGAGAAGCTTATTTCTACGGGCTTCACGCCCAACACATGTGTCAAACTTCCGCATGTACCTTTTATTCACCACTATATGCATCGATATGACTTAAGTTTTGGCCAAGCTGGGTTGCCTGGCTCCTGTGCTTACCCCTACGTTCCCGATTGTTCGACTAGGCGGTAAAGGGAGCACCTCTGCGATTGTTACTGCCGGGTCAGCCGGACGTGTACCTCAGACTGGGTGAAGTCGAAAGCTAGCGTTCTTAAGGGAATATTCGGTCGGTGAACTAAAGACGATCTTTTTTATTTTTTCAACGTGCCCCCAGATGTTTTTCCTGCGTTTCTCTTTGCAGCATGGACATGCACTTTAGGGCATGCCTCCCAGGGAAAAGAACCCCTAACGGAACTATTCTCCCTGGAAGATGTTTCTTACTAACCATGTAATATAACATAACTAGTCGGGCACTTGTCTGTTCACGCCATAATGACCCCTACGCCTGGTCTCCACGCATTCCCCGGTTCCTATATAACCGCATGGGAATTCAGACACACTCCGGACCGTTAGGTCCCGAGGCTGAAGCGAAAAGGTCGGCCATGACAAATGATCTACAATCCGGCTAGAAGGCATTATAAATGTCAATTACATAGTCATTTTGACTGACTGTACTCCTCTTCAATACCATCTAACAGGCTGTCTAATTTACAGTCCTGCTGGGAATACTTTGCGGCCAACTCTACTTGGCCGTATACTAAGCTCACAGGGATCTCCTTCCCATCGGGCCCGACAGGACCAACCTTGGCCATATGGTTGGGGTCGGCCTGTGAATACCGCGTCTTCACCGTGGCCCAGGCCTCCCTAGCGCCTTGACGACAGGCTGATATCTTCCACAACTGGAAGTGCCGCCGTGCTCCCCTCGGCTTCTCCGCAAGCTCTCCAAGACCTTCGGGCGTGGAGACGGATGGCCACAGGGCCTGGGCGACGCCTCGCATCGCCTGTCGAACTCGATCGAGCAATTGCAAGAGCTCGAGAAGAAGGTCACCCGTAGAACCGGGCATCTCCTCTGCAGGACGACCTGTTAACATACCTGCGGATGTTGCTCTGTTAATCGACGGCACCGCCGAACATTCTTTCAAAAGGTTCGTTCAAGCACTTACTAAATATGCCGCGCCGAAGCCGCTGTTTCTCCTTCACGGAGTCTGACAGCTGGGCACGAACATCTTTTAGCTCGACGCCCAGCCGGGTGTTGGCATCTTGGAGAACGTTCTTCTCCCCCATCACCTTTAGTAGCACCCTCTCACCAGCCTTTAGTTGGCGTAGGAGGTGTTGCCTTTCCGGATTCAATTCGGCGCCATCTGCAATTTTATTTGTCAGATTCACACCAAAGCCGTGCTTCTCCACATACTTATCTTTCGAAATGTATATTACCAGAGGGGGTCTCCTTAGGCTCCCCTGCCGCGGCTAGTGCGGCCTCCAGTTGGGCTTTGCACTCTTCCAGCTCCTGGGACAGTAGGGAATTCTTTTCTGTAAGAACCTGCATTTCAAATGATCCTTACACCAGTTATTCTAACTGTTTTCAGTCTCGGGGGCTACTGCTACATATATATTTACCAAAATTTTCTTACCCGTATGTCTTTTACATATTGCTCCGTGGCTCTGGCTAGACCATTTTGAGCGGCACGGAGGTGCGCATCTCCCGAATTGAAGGCATCTAATGCCTCTTGGGAGAAGCAAGCGTCGCGAAGAATTGTCCGGCGATGCCTGTGGTTCATGGCACTTTCCACCTCAGAGTTGGTGGTAGATAACCCGTCCGCATCCTCCATCGGAGGAACGTCTGACACATGCCTTGCGTTCGCTTCCGCCCCCGGACCAGGCTTTGGAGCCTGGCTGGTGGAGGCGCGATTAGCAGCCTCTCCGGATATAGTCCGGCGAGGTCTCTTTGTCCTGAAAAGGGGCACGAGTGTCAAATGTGCCTCGAAGGTATAACAACTGGGATAAAGGGGCGCGCCATACCTTCGCGCTGATGGCTCGGTCCGGACTGCACCTCTTTTCTGCCCATGGGGCCCTGCGGCCCCTGGTTGGTTTGTCGCCGCAGGTTCGGCCTTCCGCCTCAAAAACCTCCCCTGCAAAGTTCGGTTGCAATCAGGAAATTGAACACGCGTGGACGGACCCCTGTCCGGGGTACAGGGACTTCGGTCTCAGGTACCTAGGGTGTTCGGATTAGCCCTGGGTAATCGGTCGTAATGGCCATCAAGGCGATGTCCTCGCTCAATTGATGGAACACTCCATCAATCAGCTCCACAGATATGTCCGGATCCTCTTGAGAGGCCGGGTCGAGAGACCGTCCTGGGTCCTCGGGTTGTGGAGGCGGGCTGCTTATGTCCTTAACGGCCCGGCGCAGTTCCTGCGTTGAAGTCATCAGACTAAGTATTTAACAATGGGAACACTAAACGGATGAGCAAGTAAATGCGACCACTTACCCAGCTTGGGGGATTGTGCATAGAGAATCCACCCTGTCGGTTGACGCGGAGAAATTCCTCATCTTCTCCCTTGTATAAAGTGGACAAGATCTTTAATAGAGCGGCAACTGAATCTGGCCCTTTATGGCCGTAGCGGGTGGCGTCATCCTTCCTGTTGAAATCCCACATGGGGTGACATCTGTACTGAAACGGCTGCACCCCCCGCATGATGCATTCGGCCATAACTCTGATCATGGTTAGTCTGGAATGGGCCAACAATCTTATTCGGCCCATGAGATAAATGATGTCCCTGTCACCTTCCCTTTGAGGGCTCCGTGGACGCCAGCTTAGGCGCTTCTTTAAAGGAGCACTATCGAACTCTGGGAGGCCGATCCGGACAGGATCCGGCAGCGGGACGTCTTCTATATAGAACCATTCCGAGGGCCAATCTTCGGACGCCTTCTTCGGGGTTCCGGACAGATATCCGGTCCCGGCGATGGGCCATACTTCGGCTCCGCCCACTTGATACATTGACCCTTTCTTGGAACGGGGCACGAGGCAAAATAGCTCCTTCCACAGTCCGAAATGAGCTTCAATACCCAAGAACAGCTCGCAGAGGGCTACAAAGACCGCGATATGCAATACTGAGGCAGGCGTGAGATGATGTAGCTGGAGGCCGTAGAACTCCAGCAGCCCCCAAAGAAACGGGTGGATGGGAAATCCGAGCCCCCTTGTTAAGTAATGGACAAGGCACACCCGCTCTCCTTTGGATGGATTAGGGGCATTCTTTGCTTGCTCTCCGCCGTTGTAGACGGCAAGACCGGCTCGGACCGGGACCATATAGGCCGAGGGGAGAAATCCCTTGGTCTGAAGCGTCACTAGCTCGCTATGCGGAGCAGAACATCTCTCCCAATATCCAGGCTTAGGGTTGGAAGGACGAGCGGAGAAGTTGCGGTGGCTGGCCATGGTGGAATGGACCTTTGTCGGATGCGCTCTGATGAACACTCGTGGAGGGGAGAAGGTGTGGATTGGATCTAAATCCTCGTCCCCTTAAAAAGGGCAACTCATTTACGCGGCTAGGGGTGTGAACGTAAAAACACTCAGACTTTTCATATTCGTCTGACACGTGGAAAACGGCCATTATTGGGCGTAGAAGCCGAGGAGCGCAACATCTACAAGAAACCGGACTTTATTCAAACATGTACAAGGAATTTGGAGGAGAACCCGCCTTGCAATGCCGAAGACAATCTGCGCGCCGGACTCATCGTCATTGAAGCCTGGTTCGGGGGCTACTGAGGGAGTCCTGGATTAGGGGGTGTTCGGATAGCCGAACTATACCTTCAGCCGGACTCCTGGACTATGAAGATACAAGATCGAAGACTCCGTCCCGTGTCCGGAAGGGACTTTCCTTGGCGTGGAAGGCAAGCTTGGCGATACGGATGATCAGATCTCCTACCATTGTAACCGACTTTATGTAACCCTAACCCTCTCCGGTGTCTATATAAACCAGAGGGTTTTAGACCGTAGGACAACATACACATCAACAATCATACCATAGGCTAGCTTCTAGGGTTTAGCCGCTCTGATCTCGTGGTAGATCAACTCTTGTACTACCCATATCATCAATATTAATCAAGCAGGACATAGGGTTTTACCTCCATCGAGAGGGCCCGAACCTGGGTAAAACTTCGTGTCCCCTGCCTCCTGTTACCATCCGGCCTAGACGCACAGTTCGGGACCCCCTACCTGAGATCCGCCGGTTTTGACACCGACACCCGCCTCTGCGCCTGCCGCCGTTGGAAATATTCCGTCCAAGCCGTGTGGTTGTCGGTGGCGTACTGTGGGAGGGCGCGCTGCTCCTCCGACAGGGACGACCGCACGCGGTCGACCTCCGCGGCGAAGACGCCGGGGCGCGTGTCGATGTCGGGAACAGGGGGATGGGGACGCCGCCGTTGCTGAGCTTTCACCCCATCAGCCCGGCGCGCATGTCCGGCGGCGTCGGGATGTTCGCCCCGAAGAGAAGCCAAGACTCACACTCCTGGAGCGTGTGGCGGCCGAAGCCGTTGGCCGCCGCGGCGTCGCTGGGGAAGCGTTCGGCCATGAAGAGAGAAGGGGAAGGAGAGGGAAGGGGAGAGCGGCAGAGCTCGGCGGCGGAAGGGAGGGACGGCAGCTGGTTTGGGCTCGGCAGACTCGGGCTGGTGTGGCCAGCGGCGAGGAAAGCCTCTGTTTTATATAGCCCCAGGCCGTGTGAACGCGTGGCAGAAGGGGAGGCGTCGCCGCGCCTGCCCGCCCATGACGCGCCGCCCGTGAGGAATCAATGGCAAGGCTGACCGGCGGCAGCCTTGCCATTGATTCCCCGCGGGAAACCGATGCGTTCTGGGGAAGACGAGGCGCGTGCCGCTGACTCGGCGAGCCCGCCGAGCTTTCGCGCCAAAACCCCTTGCCCCGTCGCCCCCGAGCGCCCCCACAGCGCGCCGGGTTCGGCCTAGGGCTGATGGCGCCGATTTCGGCCCAAGCCGGCGAAAAACAGGTTTCTGAAGGCGTGACTGGGCCGAATTTTTGGCGCCGGTGCGGCAAAAACGTCTGGGGAGGACCTGTTGAGGCCGCGGCTGAAGATGCTCTAATGTATTGTCCGATAAAGTTCATGGTGGTAATTTAGGTGAAACTTTTCAGTGAGCTTGCTGTAGTACGCATACGTATTGCAGACTAAGAAATGAAGCGCGTCCATCAAAGGATCTAGTTCTTTCTAGGCAAAAATCTCCCGTACGATCGATCCAGTCGTCCAGCAGCAGGACGACGGGCTTCACTCAGGCCGCATTATTTTTGAAAAATATCAAAACCGTGTGTTATTCTAAAAATTAATAAAAAATGTTTTATTTAAAAAAAATTAGCTCGAGAGAGACGGCGAACCGAACCCTAGATATTAGGAAGCGATGTACAACAGAATTTCAACAGAATCTAACCAGGTAACGTACAACAGGAAAACTAATGTCAAGGATCTAGACGTCAACGTACCACACTCGGTGCAGATGCGGCGGCGAGGCATGGGAAAGGCCAAGTCGGAGAACCGCCGGACGAGGTCCTCGCCGCCAGCCACCGCCCTCGCCTCCACAATCACCACGAACTCCTCATCATCATCAACAAACCCGAGAAAAGCATTTCTCCCATGCACGGGAGGTCCCGTGCATGGGAGGGCCGTTCATTTTTCTTGGAGATTTGATGTTGTGCATTAATGATTTTTGTAGTTTGTCAGATCTTTCTCTGACCACATGCAGGCCTATGCTCCACCATCCCATGCTTTGTTATTTTATTTCCAAGTTTAAAACTACATTATCTTTTAAAGCAAAAGTACAATTTATAATCCGTTTGCATATTTGTGTTTATGACAAGGAGAACTTTATAACGAGACCACTTTTGAATGTGTTTCAGCATGTTCTAAAAATAATCAAATTTTAAAACAAAATGAAACACTATTAAAAGTACACAAAACTATGAAATACTTTATCAAACACTATTAAAGTTCAAAGTTTTGTTTGAATAACTCATTGTTGAATTTTTGCATTGAATTAATATTGTATGAAACAAGTTTGAACCATGGTGGTTTACTTGTAAAAAGGTATTTTCTAAAAATATATTTAATATTGGTCTTGTTTTAAAGATCTTGTCAGAAAAAACACAATTATGCAAACAGAATGCAAATCAAACTTTTATTTCAACATACAATATGCATCTATTTATTTGGATAAAACTAAGTGAGTAAAATAACATGTGAATGTATGCTAGATGAGAGAGAAAATGTTATAGGTGATGTCAGTGGTCCCACATAGTAATAAACAAGGCGGTGGATGCATGCACGGGAGGTCCCGTGCATGGTAGAAAATCATCTCTCACAACCACCAACGCTATGTGTCCTCGCCCACTTCTTTCCTCCGGATTGCCACTGGAAAACACGGTACAACTTGGTTTTGACAATTAGCAATAGCTCACCATGACACTCTGCGAGCCAGACTACCGAACTATATGGAATTGTCTGTGCGCTAAGTTCATCACCAAGAAACGACAATACCACCAAATTGTTGGCAAGCTCGACAACAGCAAGACGATAATTTGGATAAATCAACACGTAGAGGGTGCCTTTCACGAAAATCAGACTGTAAAGGTGGTACCCTTCATCGCACCAAGCCACTTGCCATTGAGCATCCCCAATGCGGCAGTAGTAGATGTCGCGGTACCATGGCGTGAAGGCGAGGACGAGGTCGCCAGAAAAGAGAACACCTCCAATGGGTGTCGTCGGGGGATGGGCCAGGCTTGCTCGCTCACCTGTGAGGAGGTTGCAGATGCAAAACTCGGGGCGGCTGGTGGTAAAGATGTTTCTGATGGCGACACGACAGCCGAAGGAGTAGAAGCAGGTGCGGGTGACTTCTTTGGGGGTGAAGAGCCGGCTGAAGCAGGTGGAGCTGCGGCGTCCATGGGCCATGGGGCTGCACGGGAGGCGGAAGCAGAGGATGCGGCGGAGGGAGACGTGGAAGAGCGCTTCCGAGGCAGAGGTCTTGTTGTGGACGAGGAGGAGCGGACCCTGCGAGGCGAGGTTGGACGATGACATCAGGAGGTGAGCCCGGTAGGCGCGGCAGGCGGCAACAAGGGCGAAGAAGTCCTCCAGGGTCGTCAGCCGGCTCGCGATCAATGCAATCAGCTCTGGTAGGAGGTACGGCGGCGACGGCGAGGCGCTTTCTTCAGGGTTTGTTGGAGCCTAGCCAGAACAGTGTGCTTTCATGTGGTTAGACAAAAAGGTAACCAACTACCAGGAGTATTAAATTATCAATGCATGACATCGGATCTTCAACCAAAATCAACGGCTGGGAGAAATGCTTTTCTCTTGGTGGTTGTAGCTTGTTCTTTAATAGACATGAGTTTGCTGGTTGCCTTGGTCCAGATCATCCGGGAGTTCGAAGAGACTGCTTGTACTTTACTGGAAGCTTTGGGAATTGGAGCGAGTATTCTTTGGTTGATAGATCTTTGTATGAAATTGTCGCCGACTACCCAGGGCGAGCACTGCAGGAGGATTGTGTACCACTGGCTTGGATCCTTCCAAGCATTTGTTGATGCAGTACAATGCGTATAAAAACTGCCCAGAAGTTCTCATGGTACATGTCTGCTCACTTGTGACTTGTTAATGGATTACTTTTGCATTTTATGTTTGTTAATCAAAATATTCAGGTTATTCTTTAGCAACAACTGTATATGAAGTTGTGTATGAATGGACGTCCCGCTTACAGACTTTTTCAAATATTTGACAGTAATGTTCATCAAATTAGTTTTGGGGCATGGTTTGCTTATTCTCTAATTGATGACAGCAATAATGAAATGGATATTTAGGGAATGAATGTAGACCATCACTTCCCTTAAAAGAATCCACACATGCTGTAGAGGGAGATTGCAATCTAACTAAATGTCTTGTTGGGATTGCGTAGAAAGGCCTTGGTAGTGTGTGTCGCTTCGTTCACTCCTGCAATGAGCGGAAGCTAGAATTTCCTTCCTAGGCCAGGTCGTGCGGAGGGAACACAAGGGCGGTACAAACTAATAATCAATATGCACAGCCCTTCCCCTTGCTATTGTCTATATCTATTTAGTTTGATTGCATCATGGATCGGACGCCCCTGAAAGCAATGGCATGCACAGAGGTAGTCTTACACTGTATCGAGGTTGCCAAATCCATTCAGGGGGGAAACTATGGAGTTCACATTAAGACTAACAAAAGTGTGTGATACTAGGTAGAGATTTTATTTGTGAAGGTCATGTCTCCAATGTAGATACCCATTGTTTAGCCAAGCTGTAGCTGCCTCAGAACTTTGGTCGTTGTATTTGGATAAGAGATGTTGGAAGGTTTATGAGAAATGTCGCTTTTGTTGCTGCAAAGAATCCAATGGTCACATTATTTTTTCAGTGTGCTGTGCCTAGGTATGTTTGGAGGATTGTTGTCGTGGTTCTGGATGTTGGATAAATTACCCTGTAAGATGATGAGGCGTGGGTATTAAATTTTTAGGTGCCAAGGGAGATGTTTTGCTTATGATGGAGTTGCAGCGTTGCGTGCTTTAGTAATCTGTACTAAGTTAAATCTAATGCTGTTATTTCTATGACGTTCACATGTGCTGTCTTATTGGTTTGCCTTGCAGAAGAGAAATTGACCTGGGAAGCAAACGGTGCTTCGGGGCCCAGTTGTTGTCGGCAGCGGCGACAGAGTGAACAAGTAGTGACAAGTAGTGATGGATGTGGGGAGCCCCATTAGGGCATGTACAATGGTTGATAAGATAGTCTTATCTTAAGTTTTGCATGTAAATTAGAGATGACAAAAAATATGTCTACAATAGGTCATCTTTTAGCCTTATCTTTAATAATTAGTTGTTTCTAAAAAATATGGTGAGACAAATTGTGCTAAGAGATCATCTTTTGTCTTCTTTTAAATAAGATAAGACAAGCCTTCTCTTTGATTTCTCTCTCCTCCACTTCATCATTTATCCTATATGACACTCTTAAGTTAGAACCATTGTATATGCCCTTAGTATGCTTTGCGGTCTGTAGTGTGGAGTATTTAACAAAAAACAATCACAATTCATTAAACCGTTCCATAAGCTACCACTTTACAAATTTATATCAAAAACTACCAATTTTTCTTTAATCTTTAACTAAAAACTAACACATCAATTTAATGACTGATTAGCCAAAAATTATACTACCTGATTAGCGCAGCCAGCCGGAGCGTCCGTCGTGAGCTAGCTAGCTCACGCGCTTACCACCGCCGGCCGAAGCCGCTAGGTCACGACGGGACGCAGCCAGAGCTAGCTAGCTAGCTAGCTCACGCACGCACTGCGGCCAGCCAGAGCTAGCTAGCTATGCGCGGCTGCCGCTTGCTGCTGCCATGGCTCCCGCTTGCCGTCCGCAGCTGCTGCTTGCTTCCGCCACCGCTGTTGCTTGCCGCCGCCGCTGATGAGCTCGCCGGCGGACCTGTTTGCTTTTTATTTTATATTACATAGACCCAATTGCTGTTAAAAAAATTGTAGGGACCTGATTGCATTTGTAAAGTGGACCTAAGCGTGTTTAAAATGGAGGAATCGGTTGATTTACAGATATGGTAGTTTTTAGGGAAAAATTAATAAGGAAGTGGTAGTTTTCGGAATAAATTTGTAAAATGGTAGTTTGTGGGCACGGTTTGACGAATGGAAAACGCTCAGCGTCAACCGGCTGAAAAGAAACTTTGCGTCCGCCTCCTTCACTGTGCAACACGTGTCCATGTGGACCTGATGCATGTCTCCACCTTCCCCCGATTTCTAAACCAACGCCCAACGGTTCTTCCCTACTCTATTCTCTCTCATCTCTTCTCTCATGGTCACTAGTGCAGAACCGGGTAATAGCACCGGTTCGTAAGGCCCTTTAGTGCCGGTTCAGGAACCGGCACTAAAGGTTCGGCACTAAAGCCCCCCCCCCCTTAGTACCGGTTCAGCACGAACCAGTGCTAAAGGGGAACCACGTGGCACGAGCCAGCTCCGGGGGCCGGGAGCCCTTTAGTACCGGTTGGTAACACCAACCGGTACTAAAATGTTTGGGGGTTTTTTGGTTTTATGATTTCTTTTTCATTTAATTTTGTGTTTTCCATTTTAATTCTTTTTCGTTTGCTGGTATTTTACGGTACTACACATTGTACATGTTATGCATATATATATATATATATATATATAGAATTTCTAGTAGAACCAATCATATATATATATATATCATCAATGTCTCACAAACCATATTAATTCACACATACACACATGTATAGCTATATACAATTTCTCCTACATATGCATGCATGTTGCCTTCGAAGCCAGTGGCATTAGCCTAATTGGTGCCTTCGGAGCACGATGACAATTGGAAGTGGTTCATGGGGGCGGTAGCGGGTAATAGTATTCTCCCTTCGGATTTATGACCTGGTCGAGCAAAAATCCCGCTATTTCCTCTTGAAGTGGTTCGACGCGCTCCGTTGGTAGGAGCTTGTCCCGCACCTCTTTGAACTGTTAAGAAGGAGATCAATATGCATGTGTATTAGTTGTGTGACTAGATATCGATAATGGTGTAAAAATTGTGAATAGTGTTCTGACAACCGTACCCATTCCTGTCTTTGAGATCTGCTCCTTTCGGATGCCATCATGCGAATGTTCTCGCAAACGCAGAATGCACACACATCAGTACCCTGTGCCTGCTTCAGGGCCTTTATTACGAGAATGGAATTTAATTTGATCAGATAATAATTAATCAAGCATGATAATTAATTAAAGAGATGGCAGCTAGCTAGCTAGCTAGTACTACTTAATTACTTACCTTGGATCGAAACCATTTCAGCTGTGGTTTCCATTCGCCTTCCGTGACGCTGATGAACCTTGCCCAAGCCCTGCCCGCCGACAAAGAAAATGAATGAAGGGGTTATTAAATGGTTTATATCATGAAATGACGAACTAAATAGGCCGAGATATATAGTTAATAATGATTGAAATTACCTGTTGACTATCCTATACAAGATATTGTAGTCACTATTTGCTTTGAGTAGCGAGTCCAGTATTTCAACTGTTCTGGCGTCAACTTTAATGATACACAAGATTCAGTGAAATCTGCATGCACACACGTTTGCATGTCTTAATTAAGCGGGCATATGTAAGAAAAACATGTAGCTAGCTAGCTAGTAGGCAAAAACAGAGAATTTGTAGTAAAAGAAAGTGTGACTCACTGGAAGTTGTAAGGAAGTAGTATATCTTCATTGTATTTGAGGCGCTTCAAGAACTCTAGCATGCTGTCCTCTACCTGCTTTTCATAATACTTGCTCATTTTCCATGTGTATTCATTAACAGTGTTTGGGTCAATGAACCCAATGCCATAGCGTCCACCTTTTCTCATTTCATACATCTTCATCCTGCATAATACCACAGAAAAGAATATAGTGAGGATAATTACAGGTAATGATTGATCAAAAGGATCACTACAGCTAGCTTGAGACTTAAATTACAGAAAGAAATCACTTACAGACAATAGCAACTGACGATAGATTTGTCGAGTGCGTCTTGATTGTATAACTGAAACAGTTCAGAATACTCAACGGCCACAACTTTCTCATGGTAGTAATCATCCTTCTTGACATCCACCATGAGGGACTCTCGATTGGATCTCTTGGTAATGTCCATGTACCATTGATGCAATTCATACATCCTCGTTGGGAGCTTGTTGACATCTTCTGGCTTGACCAAAGGTTCGCCCCGGACATATTTCCATTTTATTTCCTCCTCTGTAATCCCAGGCATGTCCTCGATCTCGAGGAGTTGTCCAACAGTGATCTTCAGTTCTTCAGCCTGCATTATATGCTCCTGGGTTATTACCACATCACCCACGTCGGGAACGTAAACTGTTTGGCCACAATAATATTGGGCGCGCGTACTGTCACGTGTTGTTGGCGGCACAACAAGCGGGGGGATCGATTGCGCCGCCTGTTTTCCCAGCTGGGCAACGGTTTTCCCGCATTTTTCAACGGGTGCTTGTTGTTTGCTCGAGCTCGAGCTCGCGTCCTTCTGTAGACGTCGTCGATGTAACTTCCTGATGTGGCGCTCATAGTCTGTGTCAACAGGCTTAGGAGCTGGTGCTTGAGCCATACGAATGAAGTGATCAACTACTTCCACAGGCACTTTCTCCCTTGGCGGCGGTGGCGGTTTCGGTCCAAAATGGGCGTCGAGTTCTGCCTGCACTATGGCATTGGTTTGCTCCTCGGTCCTGTCGTAAGCCCTCACAGGAAGAGGAGTACTGAGGTTTGGACCATATTTATATCGCTTGCCTCCGCCTGTACTTCCTGTACTATGACCTCGACTCGTACCGCTACGCACCATAGCTGCGGGGTGTCTCTTCTGCGATTGCTGAGGCGGCGGAGACGGCTGACGGGGCTGAGTTGGACGAGGAGGACTGGCCTGAAGCTGTGCCGGACTTGCAGTGGCCTGAGGTTGTGCTGGACTTGGAGGAGGAGTGGACGTCTGACGCTGTGTCGGACTTGGAGGAGGAGTGGCCTGACACTTTGCCGGACTTGGAGGAGGAGTGGCCTCATGCGTTGGTGGACTTGGAGGAGCGGGAGTCTGCTGACTCGGTGGCGGACTTCGACGAGGAGTCGGGTGACGCGGTGTCTGTGGCCTTCGAAAGATGATGCAATCCTTTCTCCATAGGATGACACGATGTATGGCCTCTCCCAATGTGTGCTCGTCGTCACCTCCAGGAATGTCAAGCTGTAGCTCCGAATATGGGTCCACCACCTCATCAACCAAGACACGAGCATAGCCCGCTGGAATCGGGTTGCAATGGAAGGTTGCCTCGGGGGAATTTGAAAAAGCAACGGCGTCCGCCACCTTCATGGATATGTTCTTCATTTTGAAGTGTAGCTCGCAGTTAGTGTTCTCCGTGATGTCATCCACGGGGTATCTATCCAGCACTACTGCGTCGCCCGGGGTGGAACCCACGCTGCTTCTCGGCATGGATGGGGCGGTGGTATCCAATGCTGGATCATCCGCTAGCTGCTGCAGCTGCTGAGACCCCCTTTGCTGGCTAAGTGAGTCGATCTGCTCCTGCTGTTGCTGGAATTTAGCTGCCAATTCCGCTTGACTTGCTTCTAGGCCTTGAAGGCGTTCATAGTCCCGCTTCCTCTGCTCCTCCTCCATCTTCCTCTTCTTATCCTCCGCAATCTTCTTTCTCGCACGGGTTCTGTAGTCGGCGTTCCAGTCCGAAAACCCCTCATACCACGGAAGAGCGCCCTTGCCTCGTGTTCTTCCCGGGTGTTCAGGATTTCCCAGGGCACGCGTAAGCTCGTCGTTCTCTCTGTTAGGCTGGAACACCCCCGATCGAGCCTCTTCTATTGCAACAAGTAGCGCATCGTCGGCTCCGTTCAGACATGCCTTCATCGAAACATTGCCTGTCTTCGGGTCCAACTCCCCCCATGCGCATAGAACCAAGTCCTGCACCTGGGGGGCCAGCTCTTAGTAACCGGAGTGACACTTGCATCCTCCATCTCTTTCTCAGACTTATCCCACTTAGGCATTGCCACCGCGTAGCCACCTGGCCCCAGCTTATGGAACTTATCCTTTTTTTCGGCATTCTTCTTGTTTATTCTTGACCGTTCCTTAGCTAATTCTGAATCCTTGAATTTCACGAAATCGTCCCAATGAGCACTTTGATTCTCTAGTATCCCCTCGAATACTGGAGTGTTCCTTCCTCCCTTGACGTACTTCTCCCACGTCATTCTCTTGTGGTTCTTGAATGCAACCGCCATCTTCCTAAAAGCAGCGTCCTTGACTTTCCGCACATCTACTTCTGTGATATTATCTGGTAGGGTGAAATGTTCCATGAGAGTATCCCAAAGCAGTTTTTTTTGATTCTCGTCGACAAAAGTAACATCTGGACGTGGCTTTGCTGGCTTTCTCCATTCTTGAAGGGAGATCGGGAGTTGGTCCTTCACAAGAACTCCGCACTGACGAACGAACTTGTCTGCAATCTTCTTAGGCGCTAATGGTTCGCCATTAGGTTTGAATGCCTCGATATTGTACTTTACGCCCTCCTTCAACTTTTTGTTCAGGCCTCGTTTCGTCCTTGTGCCTGAAGATTTGCTCGATCCGGATGGCTGAAAGAAGAAAGATCGATTTGTTAATATATCTCCAACTCATTTAAAACATGCGATGATCACCAGATTCCTGCTTATATAAATATATATACCTCGCCGGTGTTTGTTGTTTCAGGATCAACATGTTCTTCATCGTAGTTCATGACTTCATCTTCTCGGTCGTCGCGATCGAATATCATATCACCCTCTCCGGTGTTGTTTAGAAATTCGGAGCCGTCAAAATCTTCTTCATTCTGATCATCATCTGGCCCGCGTATGATATCGAACATGGTCTGTTCTCTCTCTCTGTCGGTATTGTCCGTCATAGCTTTTATTTAACTATGCCAAAAGAAATATAAAACAATTTAGTATAATCTCGAATAATAGATATAATCTCGAATACATCATCTTGAATAATAAATATAATCTCGAATACATCGTCTCGAATAATAGATTTAATCTCGAATACGTCGTCTCGAATAATAGATATAATCTCAATACATCGTCTTGAATAATAGATATATATATAGTCTCGAATACATCATCTCGAATAATAGATATAATATTGAATACATCACTAGCTAGCTAGCTAGCAAGCTAATAAAGATCGAATACTACAGAGTAATCTAGGCCACTCGCGGTTCCTGAGGTGCGGGCGGTGGACACCCAAAGAGAAGGAACCATCACTGGATCATAGCTCGGGTGATCTCCCCAAAGAACCTGTCAGGTATTGGAGAACCTGACGTCCATAGCAGCCATGTAGCGATGGACGTGCTCGTCCTCCTCCCTGACACGGCGACGTACCACCTCCGGCGGGGCCGGCTCCCTCCGCACCGAAAGTGGCCCACGCGAATGCCACCAAAGGAGATGAGGGTCGACGACGGGACCCGGGGCCGGGTTCCTCACCAAGCGTCGCGCCCCTGAAGGTAGCACCTCCCAGTGCCAGCCCGGCGGAGCCCAGTCTCGGACATGGGTCCTCTGAAGCAGGACGTCGTCGCGGACGTGTCGACGACGAGGATGCGGGCCGGGCATCGTCGACAACAAAATACTATATGCCGCAAAAGTAAAGTAACATTTTTTAAATGATGGATTGTGATGATTTCATATATGCAAATTCTAAATTTTATAACTAAAAATATAAGAAACTAAAAAAACATCGATCATCGTCTAACAATTTGAAATTAATCTAATTCATCTAGCTAGCTAAAACTAACATTTTCTAAATTTCTAACATTTCTATATAACTAACATTTCTACATACTATTTGACATTAATCTAATCTAATCTAATTAATTCATCTAAAACTTTGTATGAAAAACAGAAAAACAGAAAAAACTAAAAGCTAAAAACAGAAAAATTGTGTGTGTGTGCGCGTCTAGTGTGTGTGTGTAGTGTGTGTGTGTGTGTGTGTGCATGTAGTGTGTGTGTGCGCTACGGTCGGCGCCGGCGCCGGCGCCGGTGTGCGCTACGATTGATTGGAGGGAGGAGAGGGGCCGGGGGAGGTGCTCACAGCGCGCGCGGCGACGGCGAGGCGACGGCCCGGGGCGTGACGGGGCGGCTACGCGGGGACCGCGCGACGGGGGACGGGGACGGCCCGGGGCAGTGACGGAGACGAGGGTGGCGACGGCGAAGGGGGCGGCGACGGGGACAGGGGCGGCGACGGGGATGAGGGCGGCGACGGCAACGGCGCGCGACGGGGGCGGCGTAGGACGGGGGCGGTGTCGATCGATCGGGAAGAAACAGAGGGGGAGAATGAAATTTTTCGAAGTGTTGTATATATAGAACCCACCTTTAGTACCGGTTGGAGCCACCAACCGGTACTAAAGGTCTATTTTGGCTAGCCCAAGCGGCGGGAAGCGACCCCCTTTAGTACCGGGTGGTGGCTCCAACCGGTACTAAAGGCCCCCCCTTTAGTACCGGTTGGTGCCACGACCCGGTACTAAAGGGTGTGCGCTGCCAGGCGAGGGGCGCAGAAGTTTAGTCCCACCTCGCTAGCCGAGGGGCACTCGCACCTGCTTATAAGCCCCGCCGCCGCTGCTGTCTCGAGCTCCTCTCTAAAGCAGGCCTTCTGGGCCTACCTCTGCTACTCTGCCCTGTGGGGCCTATTGGGCTTGCGGGCCTGCATCCTGGCCCAACAACAGGTTGGGTTTCTAGTCGTATGCAGGCCGCTGTGGCCCGGTAGGTGGGCTTTTTTCATTTAGTTTTTTCTTTTCTGCTTTATTTATTTTGTTTTATTTATTTTTAGTTGTTTTTTGGTGCATTTAGAGTTTCTTTGTGAATATTTTTGATAGTTTTTAGAAACTTTCAGTTAGTGCCGGTAGTTTTTAAATTTGAATAGTTTAAATTTTGAATTATTTGAAATTTGTGTGAATCACTAGTTTGTGAATAACTTAACTTAAAAATACATTTTCCAGTGATTCTTTGTTCTTATGTTTAATATTAGTGTGTTTTATCATTATATTCAATTTGGTAATGCTTAAGTTATTTAAAAAATGAAATGCCTTTGTAACGGATGAGTTTTCGTCCGAAACCCTGATACTTCGAAACAGATTGTCCATTTTGTACACGAAGTGCATCCAGTTTTTGCGGTAACCCTCTCTACTTTTTTGCACATGCTATGTGGGTGAAATTATGATACCATGCCAACTTTCATCCTTTTCTGAGTTCATTTCAAATGCTTTTCAATTTCAGGGTCATTTAGCTGAAAAAATCAGTAAATGCATGAAAGAATTTGCTTGCACATAAAATTTCTTCGCGTTTCAAATGCCAAAACACATAACTAGCTACCCTAACTATTACAGAGATTCCCTCCTGGGTGTGAAACACAGAAGAAAGTGATGATAGTTAAGCCGATCACATCCCAGATCTTTGGGTGTGAAACTTTTTCTTCGCGTGTGTCCCTTTGCATTGTAGCCATGGAAAATCTTCATCATTTAACGGGATGCTCGGGTCAATATTCACTGTGAATGGAGCAATTTCATCAGACTTTTCATAATCTTCTGACTTGTCTGTCTTTTCATCCACTCCCACGATGTTTCTCTTCCCAGAAAGAACTATGTGCCGCTTTGGCTCATCGTACGATGCATTCGCTTCCTTATCTTTTCTTTTTCTTGGCTTGGTAGACATGTCCTTCACATAGAAAACCTGTGCCACATCATTGGCTAGGACGAATGGTTCGTCTGCATACGCAAGATTGTTGAGATCCGCTGTTGTCATTCCGTACTACGGGTCTTCCGTTACCCCGCCTCGTGTCATATTGACCCATTTGCACCGAAACAAAGGGACCTTCAAACCACGTCGATAGTCAAGTTCCCATATGTCCTGTATATAACCATAATATGTTTCCTTTCCCGTCTTGGTTTCTGCATCAAAGCGGACACCACTGTTTTGGTTGGTGCTCTTCTTATCTTGGGCGATCGTGTAAAATGTATTACCATTTATCTCGTACCCTTTGAAAGTCATTATATTCGAAGATGGTAACTGGGACAACAAGTACAGGTCATCTTCAATAGAGGTGTCATGCATGGTACGTGCTTGCAACCAGCTGGCGAAACTCCTGGTTTGTTCATGTGTAATCCAGTCATCAGACCGCTCCGGGTGTTTGGAGCGTAGCAAATTCTTGTGTTCATCCATATACGGAGCCACCAAGGCGGAATTCTGTAGAACTGTGTAGTGTGCTTCAGTGAGAGAATGTCCGTCCATACATATTATTTGTTCCCCTCCTAGCGTGCCTTTTCCATCCAGTCTGCCCTTATGCCTGAAGGAAATATGCCCTAGAGGCAATAATAAAGTTATTATTTATTTCCTTATATCATGATAAATGTTTATTATTCATGCTAGAATTGTATTAACCGGAAACATAATACATGTGTGAATACATAGACAAACAGAGTGTCACTAGTATGCCTCTACTAGACTAGCTCGTTAATCAAAGATGGTTATGTTTCCTAACCATGAACAAAGTGTTGTTATTTGATTAACGAGGTCACATCATTAGATGAATGATCTGATTGACATGACCCATTCCATTAGCTTAGCACCCGATCGTTTAGTATGTTGCTATTGCTTTCTTCATGACTTATACATGTTCCTATGACTATGAGATTATGCAACTCCCGTTTGCCGGAGGAACACTTTGGATGCTACCAAACGTCACAACGTAAATGGGTGATTATAAAGGAGCATTACAGGTGTCTCCAAAGGTACATGTTGGGTTGGCGTATTTCGAGATTAGGATTTGTCACTTCGATTGTCGGAGAGGTATCTCTGGGCCCTCTCGGTAATGCACATCACTTAAGCCTTGCAAGCATTGCAACTAATGAGTTAGTTGCGGGATGTTGTATTACGGAACGAGTAAAGAGACTTGCCGGTAACGAGATTGAACTAGGTATTGGATACCGACGATCGAATCTCGGGCAAGTAACATACCGATGACAAAGGGAACAACGTATGTTGTTATGCAGTCTGACCGATAAAGATCTTCGTAGAATATGTAGGAACCAATATGGGCATCCAGGTCCCGCTATTGGTTATTGACCAGAGATGTGTCTTAGTCATGTGTACATTGTTCTCTAACCGTAGGGTCCGCACGCTTAACGTTACGATGACAGTTATTATGAGTTTATGCATTTTGATGTACCGAAGGTTGTTCGGAGTCCCGGATGTGATCACGGACATGACGAGGAGTCTCGAAATGGTCGAGACATAAAGATTGATATATTGGAAGCCTATGTTTGGATATCGGAAGTGTTCCGGGTGAAATCGGGATTTTACCGGAGTACCGGGAGGTTACCGGAACCCCCCGGGAGCTAAATGGGCCTTGGTGGGCTTTAGTGGAAAGGAGAAAGGGGCATCCCAAGGGGGCTGCGCACCTACCCCCTCCCCTAGTCCTATTAGGACTAGGAGAGGTGGCCGGCCCCCCTCTCTCTCTCCCCCCCGAGGAATCCTATTCCAACTAGGATTGGGGGAGGGGGAATCCTACTCCCAGAGGGAGTAGGACTCTCCTGCGCCCTCCTCCTTGGCCGGCCAGCCCTCCCCCTTGGATCCTTTATATACGGTGGCAGGGGGCACCTCTAGACTCACAAGTTGATCATTGAGATCGTTCCTTAGCCGTGTGCGGTGCCCCCTGCCACCATATTCCACCTCGATCATATCGTTGTAGTGCTTAGGCGAAGCCCTGCGTCGGTAGAACATCAAGATCGTCACCACGCCGTCGTGCTGACGGAACTCTTCCCCGATGCTTTGCTGGATCGGAGCCCGGGGATCGTCATCGAGCTGTACGTGTGCTAAGAACTCGGAGGTGCCGGAGTAACGGTGCTTGGATCGGTCGGATCGGGAAGAAGACGTACGACTACTTCCTCTACGTTGTGTGATCGCTTCCGCAGTCGGTCTGCGTTGGTACGTAGGCAACACTCTCCCCTCTCGTTGCTATGCATCACCATGATCTTGCGTGTGCGTAAGAATTTTTTTTAAATTACTACGTTCCCCAATAGTGGCATCAGAGCCTAGGTTTTATGGTTTGATGTTATATGCACGAGTAGAACACAAGTGAGTTGTGGGCGATATAAGTCATACTGCCTACCAGTATGTCATACTTTGGTTCGGTGGTATTGTTGGATGAAGCGGCCCGGACCGACATTACGCGTACACTTACGCGAGACCGGTTTCCCCGACGTGCTTTGCACAAAGGTGACTTGCGGGTGACTGTTTCTCCAACTTTAGTTGAACCGAGTGTGGCTACGCCCGGTCCTTGCGAAGGTTAAAATGGAGTCTATTTGACAAACTATCGTTGTGGTTTTAATGCGTAGGTGATATTGGTTCTTGCTTAAGCCCGTAGCAGCCACGTAAAACTTGCAACAACAAAGTAGAGGACGTCTAACTTGTTTTTGCAGGGCATGTTGTGATGTGATATGGTCAAGACGTGATGAGATATAAGTTGTTGTATGAGATGATCATGTTTTGTTGAAGTTATCAGCAACTGGCAAAATCCATATGGTTGTCTCTCTATTGCATGAGATGCAAGCGTCCAATAATTGCTTTACTTTATCGCTATGCGATAGCAATAGTTGCAAGAGCAATTGTTGGCGAGACGACCACGCGACGACACATTGATATAGATCAAGATGATGGAGATCATGGTGTCATGCCGGTGACGATATAGATCATGACAGTACTTTGGAGATGGAGATCAAAGAAGCAAGATGATGATGGCCATATCATGTCACATATTTTGATTGCATATGATGTTTATCTTTTATACATCTTATTTTTCGCTTTGATTGACGGTAGCATTATAAGATGATCTCTCACTAAATTATCAAGAAGTGTTCTCCCTGAGTATGCACCGTTGCCAAAGTTTGTCGTGCCCAGACACCACGTGATGATCGGGTGTGATAAGCTCTACGTCCATCTACAACGGGTGCAAGCCAGTTTTGCACAAGCAGAATACTCGGGTTATACTTGACGAGCCTAGCATATGCAGATATGGCCTCGGAACAAGGAGACCGAAAGGTCGAGCGTGAATCATATAGTAGATATGATCAACATAACGATGTTCACCATTGAAAACTACTCCATCTCACGTGATGATCGGTTATGGTTTAGTTGATTTGGATCACGTGATCACTTAGAGGATTAGAGGGATGTCTATCTAAGTGGGAGTTCTTAAGTAATATGATTATTTGAACTTTAATTTATCATGAACTTAGTCCTGGTAGTATTAGCATATCTATGTTGTAGATCAATAGCTCGCGTTGTTGCTGTCATATGTTTATTTTGATATGTTCCTAGAGAAAATTGTGTTGAAAATGTTAGTAGCAATGATGCGGATTGGATCCGTGATCTGAGGTTTATCCTCATTGCTGCACAGAAGAATTATGTCCTTGATGCACCGCTAGGTGACAGACCTATTGCAGGAGCAGATGCAGACGTTATGAACGTTTGGCTAGCTCAATATGATGACTACTTGATAGTTTAAGTGCACCATGCTCAATGGCTTAGAATCGGGACTTCAACGACGTTTTGAACATCATGGAGCATATGAGATGTTCCAGGAGTTGAAGTTAATATTTCAAGCAAATACCCGAGTTGAGAGATATGAAGTCTCCAACAAGTTCTATAGCTAAAAGATGGAGGAGAATCGCTCAACTAGTGAGCATGTGCTCAGATTGTCTGGGTACTACAATCGCTTGAATCAAGTGGGAGTTAATCTTCCAGATAAGATAGTGATTGACAGAATTCTCTAGCCACCATCACCAAGTTAGTAGAACTTCGTGATGAACTATAATATGCAAGGGATAACGGAAACAACTCCCAAGCTCTTCGTGATGCTGAAATCAACGAAGGTAGAAATCAAGAAAAAACATCAAGTGTTGATGGTTGACAAGACCACTAGTTTCAAGAAAAGGGCAAAGGGAAGAAAGGGAACTTCAAGAAGAACGGCAAGCAAGTTGCTGCTCAAGTGAAGAAGCCCAAGCCTGATCCTAAGCCTGAGACTAAGTGCTTCTACTGCAAAGGGACTGGTCACTGGAAGTGGAACTGCCCCAAGTATTTGGCGGATAAGAAGGATGGCAAGGTAAACAAAGGTATATTGGATATACGTGTTATTGATGTGTACTTTACTAGTGTTTATAGCAACCCCTCGACATTTGATACTGGTTCAGTTGCTAAGATTAGTAACTCGAAACGGGAGTTGCAGAATAAACAGAGACTAGTTAAGGGTGAAGTGACGATGTGTGTTGGAAGTAGTTCCAACATTGATATGATCATCATCGCACACTCCCTATAATTTCGGGATTAGTGTTGAACCTAAATAAGTGTTATTTGGTGTTTGCGTTGATCATGAATATGATTTGATCATGTTTATTGTAATACGGTTATTCATTTAAGTAAGAGAATAAATTGTTGCTCTGTTTACATGAATAAAACCTTATATGGTTACACACCCAATGAAAATAGTTCATTGGATCTCGATCATAGTGATACACATAATCATAATATTGAACCAAAAGATGCAAAGTTAATAATGATAGTGCAATTTATTTGTGGCACTGCCGTTTAGGTCATATTGGTGTAAAGCGCATGAAGAAACTCCATGCTGATGGGATTCTGGAATCACTTGATTATGAATCACTTGATGCTTGCGAACCATGCCTCATGGGCAAGATGACTAAGACTCTGTTCTCCGGAGCGAGCAACTAACTTATTGGAAATAATACATACTGATGTATGTGGTCCGATGAGTGTTAAGGCTCACGGCAAGTATCGTTATTTTCTGACCTTCACAGATGATTTGAGCAGATATGAGTATATCTACTTGATGAAACATAAGTCTGAAACATTTGAAAAGTTCAAATAATTTCAGGGTGAAGTGGAAAATCATCGTGACAAGAAAATAAGGTTTCTACGATCTGATCACGGAAACAAATATTTGAGTTACGAGTTTGGTCTTCAATTAAAACATTGTGGAATAGTTTCACAAACTCATGCCACCTGGAACACCACAGCATAATGGTGTGTCCAATCGTCATAACCGTACTTTATTGGATATAGTGCAATCTATGATGTATCTTACCGATCTACCACTATCGTTTTGGGGTTATGCATTAGAGACAGCTGCATTCACGTTATATAGGGCACCATCAAAATCCGTTGAGACGACGCCTTATGAACTGTGGTTTGGCAAGAAACCAAAGTTGTCGTTTCTTAAAGTTTGGAGTTGCGATGCTTATGTGAAAAAGTTTCATCTCGATAAGCTCAAACTCAAAATCGGAGAAATATGTCTTCATAGGATACCCAAAGGAGACAGTTGGGTACACCTTCTATCACAGATCCAAAGGCAAGACATTCATTGCTGAGAATGGATACTTTCTAGAGAAGGAGTTTCTCTCGAAAGAAGTGAGTGGGAGGAAAGTAGAGAACTTGATGAGGTAACTGTACCTGCTCCCTTATTGGAAAGTAGTTCATCACAGAAATCTGTTCCTGTGACTACTACACCAATTAGTGAGGAAGCTAATGATGATGATCATGTAACTTCAGATCAAGTTACTACCGAATCTCGTAGGTAAACCAGAGTGAGATCCGCACCAGAGTGGTACGGTAATCCTGTTCTGGAGGTCATGTTACTTGACCATGACGAACCTACGAACTATGAGGAAGCGATGATGAGCCCAGATTCCGCGAAATGGTTTGAGCCCATGAAATCTGAGATATGATCCATGTATGAGAACAAAGTTTGGACTTCGGTTGACTTGCCCAATGTTCGGCAAGCCATTGAGATTAAATGGATCTTCAAGAAGAAGACTGACACTGACGGTAACATTACTGTCTACAAAGCTTGACTTGTCGCAAAGGGTTTTCGACAAGTTCAAGGGGTTGACTACGATGAGACCTTCTCACCCGTAGCGATGCTTAAGTCTGTCCGAATCATGTTAGCAATTGCCGCATTTTATGATTATGAAATTTGGCAGATGGATGTCAAAACTGCATTCCTGAATGGATTTCTGGAAGAAGAGTTGTATATGATGCAACCGGAAGGTTTTGTCGATCCAAAGGGAGCTAACAAAGTGTGCAAGCTCCAGCGATCCATTTATGGACTGGTGCAAGCCTCTCGGAGTTGGAATAAACGCTTTGATAGTGTGATCAAAGCATTTGGTTTTATACAGACTTTCAGAGAAGCCTGTATTTACAAGAAAGTGAGTGGGAGCTCTGTAGCATTTCTGATATTATATGTGGATGACATATTACTGATTGGAAATGACATAGAATTTCTGGATAGCATAAAGGGATACTTGAATAAGAGTTTTTCAATGAAAGACTTCGGTGAAGCTGCTTACATATTGAGCATCAAGATCTATAGAGATAGATCAAGACGCTTGATAAGTTTTTTTCAATAAGTACAAACCTTGACAAGATTTTGAAGTAGTTCAAAATGGAGCAGTCAAAGAAAGAGTTCTTGCCTGTGTTACAAGGTGTGAAATTGAGTAAGACTCAAAGCCCGACCACGGCAGAAGATAGAAAGAGAATGAAAGTCATTCCCTATGCCTCAGCCATAGGTTCTACAAAGTATGTCATGCTGTGTACCGGATCTATTGTATACCCTACACTGATTTGGCAAGGGAGTACAATAGTGATCTAGGAGTAGATCACTGGACAGCGGTCAGAATTATCCTTAGTGAAATAAGGATATGTTTCTCGATTATGGACGTGACAAAAAGGTTCGTCGTAAAGGGTTACGTCGATGCAAGTTTTTGACACTGATCCAGATGATTCTAAGTCTCAATCTGGATATATATTGAAAGTGGGAGCAATTAGCTAGAGTAGCTCCGTGTAGAGCATTGTAGACATAGAACTTGCAAAATACTTACGGATCTGAATGTCACAGACCCATTGACTAAAATTATCTCACAAGAAAAACATGATCACACCTTAGTACTCTTTGGGTGTTAATCACATAGATATGTGAACTAGATTGCTGACTCTAGTAAACCCTTTGAGTGTTGGTCACATGACGATGTGAACTATGGGTGTTAATCACATGGTGATGTGAACTATTGCTGTTAAATCACATGGCGATGTGAACTAGATTATTGACTCTAGTGCAAGTGGGAGACTGAAGGAAATATGCCCTAGAGGCAATAATAAAGTTATTATTTATTTCCTTATATCATGATAAATGTTTATTATTCATGCTAGAATTGTATTAACCGGAAACATAATACATGTGTGAATACATAGACAAACAGAGTGTCACTAGTATGCCTCTACTAGACTAGCTCGTTAATCAAAGATGGTTATGTTTCCTAACCATGAACAAAGTGTTGTTATTTGATTAACGAGGTCACATCATTAGATGAATGATCTGATTGACATGACCCATTTCATTAGCTTAGCACCCGATCGTTTAGTATGTTGCTATTGCTTTCTTCATGACTTATACATGTTCCTATGACTATGAGATTATGCAACTCCTGTTTGCCGGAGGAACACTTTGGATGCTACCAAACATCACAACGTAAATGGGTGATTATAAAGGAGCATTACAGGTGTCTCCAAAGGTACATGTTGGGTTGGCGTATTTCGAGATTAGGATTTGTCACTCCGATTGTCGGAGAGGTATCTCTGGGCCCTCTCGGTAATGCACATCACTTAAGCCTTGCAAGCATTGCAACTAATGAGTTAGTTGCGGGATGTTGTATTACGGAACGAGTAAAGAGACTTGCCAGTAACGAGATTGAACTAGGTATTGGATACCGACGATCGAATCTCGGGCAAGTAACATACCGATGACAAAGGGAACAACGTATGTTGTTATGCGGTCTGACCGATAAAGATCTTCGTAGAATATGTAGGAACCAATATGGGCATCCAGGTCCCGCTATTGGTTATTGACCAGAGATGTGTCTCAGTCATGTCTACATTGTTCTCGAACTGTAGGGTCCGCACGCTTAACGTTACGATGACAGTTATTATGAGTTTATGCATTTTGATGTACCGAAGGTTGTTCGGAGTCCTGGATGTGATCACGGACATGACGAGGAGTCTCGAAATGGTCGAGACATAAAGATTGATATATTGGAAGCCTATGTTTGGATATCGGAAGTGTTCCGGGTGAAATCGGGATTTTACCGGAGTACCGGGAGGTTACCGGAACCCCCCGGGAGCTAAATGGGCCTTGGTGGGCTTTAGTGGAAAGGAGAAAGGGGCATCCCAAGGGGGCTGCGCACCTACCCCCTCCCCTAGTCCTATTAGGACTAGGAGAGGTGGCCGGCCCCCCTCTCTCTCTCCCCCCCGAGGAATCCTATTCCAACTAGGATTGGGGGAGGGGGAATCCTACTCCCAGAGGGAGTAGGACTCTCCTGCGCCCTCCTCCTTGGCCGGCCAGCCCTCCCCCTTGGATCCTTTATATACGGTGGCAGGGGCACCTCTAGACACACAAGTTGATCATTGAGATCGTTCCTTAGCCGTGTGCGGTGCCCCCTGCCACCACCTCGATCATATCGTTGTAGTGCTTAGGCGAAGCCCTGCGTCGGTAGAACATCAAGATCGTCACCACGCCGTCGTGCTGACGGAACTCTTCCCCGACGCTTTGCTGGATCGGAGCCCGGGGATCGTCATCGAGCTGTACGTGTGCTAAGAACTCGGAGGTGCCGGAGTAACGGTGCTTGGATCGGTCAGATCGGGAAGAAGACGTACGACTACTTCCTCTACATTGTGTGATCGCTTCCGCAGTCGGTCTGCGTTGGTACGTAGGCAACACTCTCCCCTCTCGTTGCTATGCATCACCATGATCTTGCGTGTGCGTAGGAAATTTTTTGAAATTACTACGTTCCCCAACAATGCCGTGATTCAGGAACACCAATCGGCTTAAGGTCAGGAATAAAGTCAATACAAAACTCAATGACCTCCTCATTTTGATGGCCCTTGGAGATGCTTCCTTCTGGCCTAGCACGGTTATGAACATATTTCTTTAAGACTCCCATGAACCTCTCAAAGGGGAACATATTGTGTAGAAATACAGGACCCAAAACGTTAATCTCTTCGCATAGGTGAACTAGGACGTGCGTCATGATGTTGAAGAAGGATGGTGGGAACACCAACTCGAAACTGACAAGACATTGCACCAAATCATTCTGTAACCTTGGTATGATTTCTGGATCGATTACCTTCTGAGAGATTGCATTGAGAAATGCACATAGCTTCACAATGGCTAATCGAACGTTTTCCGGTAGAAGCCCCCTCAATGCAACCGGAAGCAGTTGCGTCATAATCACGTGGCAGTCATGAGACTTTAGGTTCTGAAACTTTTTCTCTGCCATGTTTATTATTCCCTTTATATTCGATGAGAAGCCAGACGGTACCTTAATACTGAGCAGGCATTCAAAGAAGATTTCCTTCTCTTCTTTGGTAAGAGCATAGCTTGCATGACTGATGTATGCCTGTCTTTTCCGTGCATACGTTGCTGGTCCTCCCGTGCCTCAGGGTGTATCTTTTGTCTTCCCATACACGCCCAAGAAGCCAAGCAAGGGTCACAAAGATTCTTCGTCACGTGCATCACGTCGATTGCGGAGCGGACCTCGAGGTCTTTCCAATAGGGCAGGTCCCAAAATATAGATTTCTTCTTCCACATGGGTGCGCGTCCGTCGGCGTCATTCAGAACAGGTTGTCCACCAGGACCCTTTCCAAAGACCACCTTCAAATCCTTGACCATATCATGTACATCAGCACCAGTACGGTGGCGAGGCTTCGTCCAGTGATCCGACTCACCTTTGAAATGCTTTCATTTCTTTCTTACGGGATGCCTGCTCAGAAGAAATCGACGATGTCCCAAGTACACATTCTTCTTACAATTAGCCAAATATATACTGTCGGTATCGTCCAAACAGTGCGTGCATGCGCGGTATCCCTTATTTGTCTGTCCTGAAAGGTTACTGAGAGCAGGCCAATCATTGATGGTCACGAACAGCAACGCCTTTAGGTCAAATTCTTCCACTATGTGCTCATCCCACGCACGTACACTTGTTCCATTCCACAGTTGTAAGAGTTCTTCAACTAATGGCCTTAGGTACACATCAATGTCGTTGCCGGGTTGCTTAGGGCCTTGGATGAGCACTGGCATCATAATGAACTTCCGCTTCATGCACAACCAAGGAGGAAGGTTATACAAACATAGAGTCACAGGCCAGGTGCTATGGTTGCTGCTCTGCTCCCCAAAAGGATTAATGCCATCTGCGCTTAGACCAAACCATACGCTCCTTGCGTCATCTGCAAACTCCTTCCCGTACTTTCTTTCGATTTTTCTCCACTGCGACCCGTCAGCGGGTACTCTCAACTTTCCGTCTTTCTTACGGTCTTCTCTGTGCCATCGCATCGCCTTGGCATGCTCTTTGTTTTGGAACAAACGTTTCAACCGTGGTATTATAGGAGCATACCACATCACCTTGGCAGGAATCTTCTTCCTGGGGCGCCGGCCCTCGACATCACCAGGGTCATCGCGGCAGATCTTATAGCGCAATGCACCACATACCGGGCAAGCGTTCAAATCCTCGTACTCACCGCGGTAGAGGATGCAATCATTAGGGCATGCATGTATCTTCTGCACCTCTAACCCTAGAGGGCAGACAACCTTCTTTGCTTCGTACGTACTCTCGGGCAATTCGTTGTCCTTTGGAAGCATATCCTTTATCATTACCAGCAACTTTCCAAATCCCTTGTCAGATACACCATTCTCTGCCTTCCATTGCAGCAATTCCAGTGTGGTGCCCAGCTTTTTCTTGTCACCTACGCAATTCGGGTACAACAATTTTTTGTGATCCTCTAACATGCGCTGCAACTTCTTCTTCTCCAAATCACTTGCGCAGTTTCTCTTTGCATCTGCAATGGCCCGACCTAGATCATCAACGGGCTCATCTGATGCCTCTTCTTCAGCTTCTTCCGCATTGCCGGCTCAGCTTCTTCCCGCATTACCGGCTCAGCTTCTTCCCCCATTGTTGTATCATCGTATTCAGGGAACCCATGGCCAGGATAGCTGTCGTCGTCCTCTTCTTCTTCATTGTCTTCCATCATAACCCCTCTTTCTCCGTGCTTGGTCCAAACATTATAGTGGGGCATGAAACCGGACTTAAACAGGTGGACGTGAATGGTTCTTGACGTAGAGTAATTGTGACCATTCTTACAGCGAGCACATGGACAAGGCATAAAACCATCCGCCCGCTTGTTTGCCTCAGCCGCAAGCAGAAAAGTATGCACGCCCTCAACGAACTGGGGAGAGCATCGGTCATCGTACATCCATTGCCGGCTCATCTTCATTACACAACACCGAATAGACCAAATTAATACAAGTTCATACATAAAGTTCATACAACACTTAAATGCAACAAACAAATAACTCTCTAGCTAAAGCATTTAAATGCAACAACAAATACGATCAAGATCGCAACTAAGGTAACAATGGATCCAACAGCATAATGATACCAAGCCTCACTATCGATGGCATATTTTTCTAATCTTTCTAATCTTCAAGCGCATTTTCTCCATCTTGATCTTGTGATCATCGACGACATCGGCAACATGCAACTCCAATTCCATCTTCTCCCCCTCAATTCTTTTCAATTTTTCTTTCAAGTACTCGTTTTCTCTTTCAACTAAATTTAACCTCTCGGCAATAGGGTCAGTTGGAATTTCCGGTTCACATACCTCCTAGAAAAAATTTCTATGTCAACTTGATGGGCATAATTTGTCATAAACACGAAATGCAACTAGTTTTAAAAGAGAATATGCATACCACATCCGAATCATAACAAGGACTAGGGCCGACGGGGACGGATATCAAAACCATGGCACTATATGTATAACAAACAACGTACGGGTAAGATAATTATATGAGTAACTATATATCCAAATCACACAAACATCAATTTTTATATAAAATTTCATGAACAAGAGGCTCACCACAAGGTGGTGCCGGCGACGGGACGGTGCGGGCGATCGACGGTGGCTACGATGGAGATTTAGAAGGCACTAAGTAAACCACACCTACATATGCAAACTAAGTGTTATTTTTGACCTCAAATTGCATATAAATCAAATACTAGCACATATATATATCCTCCCAAATTATTAAACTCACAAATTAATCACTATATGAACCAATGCAAGAGCTAATCTAGCAATGAGAGATGAAAGGACAAAGTTGCTAACCTTTGTGATCATTTGAATGGATGAGGGCCTTCAAATCTTGACAAATTTTGGGCAAATTTTGTGATGAACTCGAGAGGAAGAAGGGAAAAACAGAGGAGAGGGAGAGGGGAAAGGGGAAGAACAGAGTGCTGGTGGGCGAAGGGTTTTATAGGACGACCATTAGTACCGGTTCGTGACACGAACCGGTACTAAAGGGGCTGGAGGGGCCCCAGTCTGACAACATCCTGCCACCACTCTCATTAGTACCGGTTCGTGGCACGAACCGGTGCTAAAGGTCGTCCACGAACCGGTACTAATGAAAGTGGCCCGGCTAGCTGTTGGAACCGGCACTAATGTATACATTAGTGCCGGCTCAAATACAAACCGGCACTAATGTGCTTCACGTTTGACCCTTTTTCTACTAGTGGGTGCAGAGTGGACGGGGAACTGGAAGCTAGGCGCCGCTGCCGCTCACACCGGACGGCGCAAAAGCTTCGGGCGCGAGCTCTCCTGGTCTTGCGGCGCAGCGCACGGCCTCTTCGTCGGCGCTGTCGATGTTGGGGGAGCCCTCGTTGATGGATCCCTCCCAGCCCTGTGTGGCGTGTTTACGGGCCGGTGGCAGGCTATCGTTATCCGCGGGAGTTAAGCACCGTTCGTAGATGCTTTTGCAACACCATCAATGTCTCTGAAACATAGGTCTTGTTGCAATAGTCAACAGTGTTTCTAAAACAAGGCTCTTGCTGCAAAGAGGGATCATGCACGAAGAGATTTGCAACGTCACCAATGTTTCTGAAACAAAACTCTTGTTGCAATAGTCGTTGATATGTTTCTGAAACAAAGCTCTTGTTTCAATAATCACCAACGTGTTTTTGAAACAAAGCTCTTGTTGCAATAGTCACAGACATGTTTCTGAAACAAAGGTCTCGTTGCAATAGCCAATACTCTTGTTGTAAAGAGCGATCGCATGGTGAGCAGCCTAGATCAGACGGCTCGCGAGGCGGCGGATCTTCTAAAAAGATCCACCGGCTGACGCGTAGCGTTTCCCTTGACGAATTATGGTAGTTTTTTGTTAAATACTCGTGGCGAAGAGAACCATGGCTCGTTTGGTGGGCTCGTAGTCGTTTGCTCTTATTTTTCTGTACACTCACGTTGCGTGTGTAAACAAATAAATCTTGTGTGTTGATCAGCTTCTATCTTATATATTCCAGTGTCATCGTCGTTAGCTAATGATCGATGGCTACCATCTCAATTAATGCTGAACGTTGTGTCAAGTAGAGACTTTGTCTTGCTTTGGACTGCAGAGGGATACCAACTGCTTTAGCTGTAGCGCAACCAGCGTTCGGTGCATCTCTGTATCTCTCGTCTTGGAGCTGACAGTAGGCTATAAATGGCCATGGTGAGCACCCAGCGTCTTACACAGACCAACCAGGCATAGCCCATGGCAATGATGGCCAAGTTCGCTCTTGTGCTTGCGTTTCTCGGCTACGTGGCGCCTACATGTGAAGCAGGGTATGGATATCCGAACCTGACACCTCAACGGGTGCCGACGTCTAGCCCCCATCCGCCCGCCCCGACGAGCGACTCGGCGACGGCGAGACCCTTGTGGAGGAGCAGCGGCACTTTGTCGACCGGGTTGCTGTCGAGGAGGAGCAGCGGCACCTTCTTGTCGAACGGGTTGCTTAGTTTGCTTTCGCTTTGCTGCACATTTTTGTGTGTAAACGAATGACGACCCTCATGTGTTTATCATCTTCTCTGAAATGAACTGAAACGAAAGGACCTTGGGTGCGACGAGCGACTATATATCTGGAAAAGAAATTGTTTGTTTTGTTGAGCTACCCAAGATTGTGCGTTATTGGAATAAAGCGCTATGGAGATTGCACTAAGAAATGAAACTAAGGGAAGTCCTAAGAGCATCTCTCGCAGATCATGTAAACACTCATCCCGCAAAAATCATTTAGAGGATCCCACAAAATAATTTTTACACGTTTTCACAGTATGGCATGTGCTTTCGTAGAATAGATGCCGTAAAAATCTTTAATGTCAGACATAGAGCCCATTTGTCAGTAGTTACATTCACAATAGGATCCCTAGAAAATAGCACAAAACACCTTAAAAACAAAATCTAGATTACAATTCGGTCGATACCGCTCCAATGCAAGGCTGCATGATCCGACCGCCTCGACCCTCGAGCTGCTGCTGCTCGTGCGTGCCCGCGCGTCGCCAAGCTCTAGCTACTCTTGCATGCACGCGCGTGGAGCTGCTGCTGCTGCGTGCCGGAGCCTCCTCCGCTGCGCACCCACGCCCTCCGCCGGCCGCCGTCTGCTCGGCCGCGGCTGGAGCAGCCGCCGCCGCCGCTGCTCGTCCACCCTGCTGTTGTGCGCCCACGCCCTCGCCCTCACCTGACCTGCCGCTGCTGCGCGCCCACGGCCGATCTACTAGTGCGCGCCCGCACCCGGGCTTCCAGCTGAGCAATTGTGGGGGTGAACCGGTGGAGGGGATCGAGCTTCAAGACTGTGGGCGGGCACCGGCGGCGTCGAGATGCGGCCGCTTCTCTATTTGGCCGGAATCGAGCTCGGAAGGTCGTGGCACCGGCTGCGAGGGTAGCGGTTGGCGCTGAAATTCCCCTCCCGCCAAGGATAGATGATACTGCAAAAGGAAGGTGAAGTCCCGCACATATAGAGAAATTGAGCTCGCCGATGCGGGGCCCCAAAAATATTTCCGGGAAGGCCGGACTTGGAGGATCTATTCTGGATGGGTATACGGGATGGAGCCCGCAAACAGGCGGTTATTATAGCGGAGGGGCCCGATTTACGGGATCTGCTAGAGATGCTCTAAGATACTCTATATTGTTCCCTTTTTAATTTTTTACAGAAGAGTGATATGTGCACTTGTCCCCTAAGTTAAACAAAATTGCGGTTAGGGTAGTGCATTCATTAGTAGAATTTCTCTCGCGTGATTACTTGTTGGTAGATTTTTTTCCTGAAATTAACAATACTCCTTCTTGTGATCCATATTAATTGTCGCTGATTTAATACAACTTTTTTTTACTAAATCATCGATCGTTAGTATGGATCGGTGGGAGTATTAATATTCCTTGTATGATTGTTTTTCTTGTCCATTAGCCATCTTCTCAACCACTACACAGCTCAATGATGCTTTGCAGACTAGTCTAAAACCAGTCAGACTAAACGTAATCGTCATGGTAGCAAAAATGTTGTTTTGTGATTAGAAGGAGATACTTCATCATTTACTTCCGTCATGTCCATTTACTATCTTGATCTAACACACGATTCATGTTACTTACAATTTAGCAGTGCCAATGAGTATCCCAAATTTATTTGGAAACTAGTTGAGTGGTATTCATCATATGTTGAAGGGACATATCCATGTGGGAGTTCGTTTCATTCCCTGGGAAATATGGAATTGTTGAAATGACTGAGTTTTTAACAAATCATCTACTCATAATTACTTCCAGGTTATCTGTAGACCTATGACTTCCATCCATATATGGTCATCACTCCATCATGTGAACACGCGGACACTTATAGCCTCTGGGTATAGCCAGCTGCAAACAGTTGCGCGGGGTTTACTCAACTAGTTTGATTGGTGAGCTGCTCGTAGATTATGTGGATGAGCTATGCCTGTCTGGGTCCGACCGGTTGTGGTCATGTTTTATTTTAATTTGTATTACTGGCTAATAATCGATGACTTGAACTTTATCTACATTTAATAAAATGGTTGTGTTATCATGTGATGCAGAGGCTGGGATCATCCCCTTTTCGAAATAGAAACTCGGTCTAGTCAGTCCCCAAGCCTTTACACCTATTAGCTATTTCCAATGTAATTCTTCATTTCTTCTAAGATAGCAAAACTAGGCTATGTACACGAAATGCTTGTTCGAAACTGAACCATTCCTCTAGGAAGATTGATCTCGCTGGAATTTCAATCCCATACTTGCCAGACATTCTTATAGAACTGATCCCAATTCCTAACTTTTATATAGGAAAATCTGAGAAAGGAGTTTATTGTAGCTTGCTGTATGGATTTGATGGGTTACATTACGGATATGATGGCTACGGGCTCCAGGTTTGGTTTCTTGAAAAATCATGTTGTCAAGCAAAGTGGATGTTGAAGCGTGACATCAACCTTAAACCTCTATTGGCAGACTTTCCATGGAAGAATGATAATAGGCCCTGGACCTTTCAATATGGTAATGTCTACGATGATCAAGATGGCATGCCTACCGCATGGATGTTGAGGAATTTGATTGGAGTTTTGACTACTATGAACCACAAGATAGTGGATATACCCCCTTTAGATATGCTATTTCTCTGCTTGGATTTCATCCTAACGAAGAGGTCGTCTTCTTCCATACACCCTCTAAAAGAGTAGTGGCCTATAATTTTGAATGCTCCAAGATTGAAGACCTGGGGTACTTCCCCCCAGAAAGGCACATCAAACGCAGACCAACACTGACATCCTCATTTATCCGGTCAAACGACGTGTCCCGCCCTATTAGTTAATTAGCTTTTCAGTACCCAAGGTGCTAATTGTTAGGATTTAATTAGTTTCCTTAATTAATTATGTAATCCTCCCTATGTAATGTTGTGTGCGGTTGATTTGGCAACCGTCAGGATGCTCCCACGATTGTATAACCGTCCCCGACGGTTGCTCCCGAAACGCTGCCTCATATGTCGGTTTGTAGAGGCGACGTTTCACCTTGTATAAATAGTTGATTGTCAATGGAATAAAGTACACAGTTCGATTCATTTGCTTCTCTCCGATCGCTCTCAAATTCTACTTCGAACACGTTATCAGCATTGCCTCTGCCGAGAGCGACAGAGGAGAGGAACTGAGAAGGAACGAACAAGGAAAAGGTGAGATGCCTCGCCTACCGATGTTCCTTCGCCGCCTGCTGCGGAACGACGACCGTCGCCGCCGCTTCGTAGCACACCACCACCGGCACGGTTTTGGTGAACGCCAGCGTTTCGGCGGTCGGCGGTACCGGCTAGGCCACTTCATTGGCCGCCGCCACGGCACCGGAGGCTACCGTGCGCGCAGCCACGGTACGCCGGCCCGGCACAGGCCGCGCCACCACCGGCGTTTTGGTGCTCTGCGCATGGGTGGGTTATCTGCCCCTTGCACGAGCACGGCTCCACCGCCGGCGTGGACGCTGTTGGGCAGTCGCCCACATCCGTTTTCGGTTTTGGCTCGACCAGCGCCGCGGTCGCCGACGCCAACGCCATGGCGCCGCGCCTTCTGCCTCAGACCCCTGCGGTTGTTGAGATTGAAGGCGACGCCCTCGCCCACGTATCCACGCCGACCGACACCTCCATGTACACCTTCGGCTCCGGCGTGAGGAGCATGACGAGCGCCCTGGCCGCGCCTCCGTCTTCGCCGCGCGCCGATGCCGATGTGCTCCGCCTGCCGTCCCCAACTCCGGACACGCCACCTCCTTCACCGCTCGCAGGCGCTCGCCGCCGCCTTTTGGCCATCAGCCTCCCGCTAGCCAGCCCGCCAGCAGAATCGCCAATGAGCAGCCGCGGCCACCGCGCTGGCACCTGGAGCCTGGCCGCCGGGCTCGCGAACAGCGCCTCCAACGGCGTCGCCCCAGAGACCCTGCTCCCTGGTGGATCCCCGACGAGGAAGAGGGCGGCCGGAACACTGCTCGCCGTTGGTGAGCTCTGCTTTAGTGGTACTAGAGGAAGTCGCATGGTGGTCTCCGCTGTTTCGGTGGAGGATTTGGGGATCGAGAGACTACTTGTTTCCTCTCTCTCCTTATCTCATTGACTCACCGGACAGACTGCATACGTGCCATGTGCATGCGGCACACCAGCAGACTTTCATGTCTATTTAACTAGCAACTTACTTTATTGCTTCGTCAGTACTAGTTCAGCTTATTAGTATGTTAACAGTAGTTCTAGCAGTAATTTACTTCCCGTTGTAGACACTGTTGATTACAGTACAAGTCTTTCAGTACTATGTGTATCACTGAAAATGTGTGATGTAATATATTTCCGTGTGTGCACATGTTGAGATTTATTACATTCACCGTTTGCAATTGAGATTTTAAATCTCTTGCAAATTTACAATGCAAAATTCAAAGTGATTTCCTCAATGGGATCATGAGGTAGAGTGTAGATTTATCTACACCTACTGTTTACGCATACATTTTGTCATTTTGACATTATGATTGCCAATGTGCTCTCCCATGCATTTTAATTAAGTTATGACATAAGGCATTCGAAGTGTGAGTATTTTATACTCCGCTAATACGGCTAGATCTACTCCAAAATTTCTTTTGGAGATTATCTACAACATGCCATACTTAACAATTTGAGATCCACACTAAGGTTTCAAGCCAACTTCTTGAAATTTCCTTTGATTTTGCAAAGTTCATTACAACACTAACCATGATGGTCTTTAATTTACTGACTGTAAATTAATTATCTTTGGTTTACCCATAGAGGTAACATATGGCTATAGAGTTTGAGGCATTCGCCCTCAATGGCAACCACCGCCCTATCTGGACCATGGACATCTTGATTGCTCTTGTGTCTCGCGGGATAATGTGTGCAATCCTGGATTCACCTCTGGTCAGGATAACAACACTAACAGAAAAATTGTGTCTTATATATCATAAGGCATTAGATTCAGATCTCAGCATCTGGTTATTCTGTATCAGGGATTCCTGGGATACAATGAATCTCAAGGGCAAAGGTTTGAATCTTACTTCAACCTTCAATCCAACATCACCAGCTGTGACGAGACCCTATGGGCACGGAGAATGTGATGGTTGATATGCCTCAACCGACATGTTTGGAGACTATGAATAGTCTTTCAATCTCCTGAGTGGTCAATATAATTAATGTCCATTTACGATGTTGTGACAACAACATAAGTATTGTTGTCATCATATATTGTATATCACAATATACTGTATCAGCACTTTGATAAAAATATATTTGTATGTATTCTATATATTTGACAGTGATTTTTATATTGAGAATCTTCATGTCTATATATAGATTTCTACGGGAATCAATCTGATGTAAAATGATATGTGCCTTGTGGACATATGCACCACAAACTCTATACTCAGGGAAGTCCGGTGTTTCCACTCTCATTGAGAGAAACGAGATATTTTAAAATCGCTAGATGCGATGAGGTATTTGTTGGCTCAACTCGAGTCATATTTCCTATCCCTGTGAGTACTCGAGTAACGTTGGGATGCTTCATTGCTTCCCAAGTTTAACTCGTACCCTAAGCTATAGAGATATTCGTCAAAATGGTTTCCATAGCGAAACTTATGCTGACAAGAAAGAGAAATACATTCTCTTTACATATGCAACAAATATGGCAAGCGCATTCTCTATGTATCATCTGGATTGTACTACACATACTACAAAACCCGTAGCACATGTTGCACCCAAGATAGTTTTCCAAAATGTCTTGTACATGAAAAACTTGGCATACTCACCTTGGTCATCGAGACATTGGGTTGAAACCGAAACTATCAGCAATTCCAATAGTTTATGATTACTATGATGCTAAATTCTAACACCATTTGGATTTTATGTGCACTACAAGTGACACAGGGAAGCTAATTTTAAGGCTCGCACACCTTAAAGTCTACGCTGAACCACTCAGACTCCTTGAATGCATCAAGTCGAGGTAAGTGACTCTTCCCAAACCATTGAGTAGACTATTCAGGTATTCCATGGTTCTCAAAGACATATCTACATGATGGTCTTAAGTGTGTGCTTTATTCACACAAAACCATTGGCTCATTATCCTGACATCGATTTCAAGCAAATCGAATGGATAACATTGGAGAATTCTCCTTGAATGCCTTCTCTATGGCCCTAGATTGAAGTTTAGCAATTTGTCCTAATGTCTAGACTCAAAATGGTTTGGTAGAATCCCATCCAAAGAATTGAGCTCATTGCATGATCTTTACTTTGAAATTGCAACTTACCAACTTTACGTTGGAGTCATGTAGTTTTACACGCTCATGACCAAACTGCATAATATTATTCCCCTCTGTCTTTGATACGTGGAAATCTATCAAGTATTTCCTATCTGCGGTAATTCGGTTGCATACCGATATCACCACCCAGCATACATCATTGGCTCCTCAACATATAGTTGGGATCTATGTGAGGAATAACTGTATTACCGTCAATACCTCACGCCCCTCACATGGGGAGTTATTCAAGGCCATTATGCTGATTCAATGAGGAACATTTCCAGGCATTAGGGGGAGAATTCAAGTACCATAAAGAATGCTAGGAAATTAGTGGAATGTTCAACACATTTCTGCCTCAGATCCACGTACTCAAAGATCTGAACCATGCGTTCAGAAGATTTGCAATACATTGCAAATAACCTGCCAGATTCATTTACTGACTATAAAGGTCTTACACAATCCTACAATCCTGCAAAAGTACGCCTGAAAGAGTGGAGGTACCAACAAAATCCACTCCACTCCCCGTTCAAAGCAACAGGGGGAGATGTATGGCAGAAGTACATCAGGATTCAGCTTCTCGCAAGAAAGGATACCAAGGCCTGTGAATCAGTAAATGCAAGTCAACTTCACGTTGGCAGACACCTAATGGGTAGTATACACCCAGTGGATGGGAAACCTCCACAAACCCAGGTCATAGTGCACACAATGACCGGGTCATCGGAATACTCGACTCAGCCGCATTGGGAAATCGCGAGCAGTCACCATGGGTAACGATATTTCCATCAACTCTATATTGACATATAGATTTTGGAGAAACATATAACCAAAAGTCTACAATTGTCGACATACATTTCTCAACTAGATTGCAAAACCTTTCAAATGATTCAGATCCAAAGACCATGGCCATGGCAAAGTGTGAACAACACTCGGACTGAACTCAAGCAATGGGTATAATCTAGGTAGAAATGATCTTGCTCAATAATGGGAAGGTATTCATAAGCAATACCTACACCAGTTTTCTTCTGGAAACGGAATTGAGAACAACGAGGTGATGAAACAAAGAGCAAGTATTGTAGCATAAGGGTTCACGCAGATACCTAACTATTCTCCAGAGGTGGAATCTCTTTCCGATAACTTATATCATTGGCAGTACAAAATCATCTATCTCTGCAGTTGATAGATGTAGTGATTACATATCCATGTGGATCACTAGATTCAGACATATAGGATTGATTCCCGATGGAATCTCAATTCTGAATCGAAATACAAAATGCAACATACATTGTGTAAAAACAGTAAGTCACCATACGACTTATTGTTGTCAGTACAACTGATGTAGTGAGATCCTTATACACAAGGATTACTCCTACAATGATGATTATCCATGTTTGTGAGTCTGCAATGATGACACATGTTATCATCTAAATGACGGAGTTTAAAATGAAGGATTTGGGTAAACCAAAATACCGCTCGTTACTACAAACTGAGCACCTTCATTCATACATTATGGTATACTATGTTGTCTATATCCATAATATATATATTGGAGAAATTCATTGTGGACAAATCTTATCCATCGATAACTCTCATGGTAGTTCATTCTCTAGACGTAGAGAAAGATCTATTTAGACCAAGAGATGATGGAAATGAGATATTGGGACTCAATGTTTCATAATGCCATTGGATCCACCAAACACAATTGGTTGGTACTCAAGAATATCTTTCCATATCTCCAAGGCATGAAACATCTTGTCCTGGTTTTTCAGTTTCACAGAAATGTGAACACCGATATCATTGGATACATCGATCAGATCCCCACAATGTCAGATCGTAGACAAGCTTAGTATTCCTACTAGGTGTGGTAGCCCTCTCATGAAGAGTCTTCGAAACAGACCTCATGGCTACATCCACCAACCATTATCTCAATGATAATGTTTCTTGTGTTGCCCGGATGCAAAGAGGTTACATAATAAGCAATATCACTATATTGCATATCTTGCAAGTCCAATCATGTGATTGATTTGTTCATCGGGTCTCTACCAACTTCTATGTTCCAGAAATGTGTTCATGGAATTGGTAGGTGACGACTTCAAATTTTGCAAGAATCAGGGGGGGTATCTTCCTGAATTGTTCCTGTTCAATGCATCATATTATACTCTTTTTCCCTTCATGAGTTTACTTTACAGGTTCTCATAAAGGTTTTTAATGAGGTAATATCAACATAAGATCATATGTCATACTTTCTGTTTTCCCCACCGGGGTTTTTAGGGAAGTATACACGACATATTTATTGCCCTCTAAATTCTATGGATATACTTCATATCGAGTTAACAGAGGCAATAATCATTATATGTTGGATCATTTTCTCCTTATTTTCCCACAGGGTTTGAAGGAGTTTTACCAACATATCCTACACTACTCCTCATATTTTTCTCACAGGGTTTTTGGAGGAGACTATTCCAAGGATGTTCAATCGCAAGTACAAGGAAGGATTAGGGGGAGTGTTAGGATTTAATTAGTTTCCTTAATTAATTATGTAATCCTCCCTATGTAATGTTGTGTGCGGTTGATTTGGCAACCGTCATGACGCTCCCACGATTGTATAACCGTCCCCGACGGTTGCTCCTGAAACGCTGCCTCCTATGTCGGTTTGTAGAGGCAACGTTTCACCTTGTATAAATAGTTGATTGTCAATGGAATAAAGTACACAGTTCGATTCATTTGCTTCTCTCTCGATCGCTCTCAAATTCTACTTCGAACACTAATTTGTGATCACTGGGTCGCCGTCCTCGGTGAAGCACCATCCATTGAGTTGCTTGGTTGGGAGTTGTTGCTACACTGTGACGAATTTTGGCAGCCATGGAATCCATAACAGGTTTGCGTCCTCATCGATGCACAAACACACTTTCTCTCACTCCTCATATCCGTATAATTGGTCGTGACATGATAAGATTAAGTGGAAAGAAACAATCAAGGTAGGCCGCCATCCCTACGCGACGCAACCCGCACTCGGCTGCAGATGCATCAGTGAGGCGGATGAGCAATGGAGACGTCAGTGAGGGTTTTATCAGAACTTCTTAGGTTATCAAACGGGACCTTCTAGAATTGTTTAGCCATCTCCATGCTGGACAACTACAATTGTTCCGCCTAAATTTTGGTGAGATAATTTTATTACCTAAGGTTAATGAGGATGTAAGGATACAGCAATATATACCTATTTTTCTCCTTAATGTTAGTTTTAAAATTTTCAAGAAAGTTGTGATGATTGGGCTAAACTCGGTGGCTAACATTGTGGTTCGTCCCTCCCAAACTGCGTTCATGCAGGGTAGAAACATCTTAGATGGTGCTGTAATCCTTCATGAAGCAGTCTACGAACTACATCAGAAAAAGTTGAATGGGATAATTCTCAAAATTGACTTCGAAAAAGCGTATGATAAAGTCAATTAGTCTTTTATCCAATACTCTCGAAATGAAAGCTTCTCTGCAGAGTGGCGTGGTCTAATCCATAGATTCATTTCTGGAGGGAGTGTATCCATTAAAGTCAATGATGACGGTTGGCTACTACTTCCAAATGAAAAAAGGATTGAGACAAGGTGACTTGTTATCATCCATCCTATTTAATATAGTAGATTATATGCTAGCTGCCATGATTGAGCGTGCAAAGGTTGATGGCCAAATTGAGGGGGTAGTTAGTCACCTTGTAAATGGTGGACATGCTATCCCTCAATACGCCAACGATACGATTCTCTTTATGGATCATTACTTTGATAAAGCATGAAATCTGAAATTAATTTGTCAGCCTTCGAGCATTTGTCGAGTCTTAAGATAAACTTCCATAAGCGTGAATAGTATTATTTTGGCGAGGCAACAGATGAGGCCCACCTGTACGCTGATTTGTTCGGCTGCGGGCTAGGCCAGTTTTCGATTAGCTACTTAGGGATATTGATACATTATCGACGTCTCACTAATGCTGAATGGAAACATGTCGAGGAGACACTAAAAAAAGGTTATGTAGTTAGAAACGTAAACTGCTATCTCTGGGTGGAAGATTGGTCCTCATAAACTCAATGCTAACTAATATGGAAATGTATATTATTTCCGTCTTTCAATTGCCTAAAGGAGTTTTACATAGATTGGATTATTTCCGATCAAGATTCTACTGACAAGGAGATAACAAAAAGAAGAAATATTGACCGACTAAATGGAGTGTAGTTTGCCGCCCCAAAGATCAAGGACGACTGGGTATTCATGACCTCGAGGTTAAAAATACTGGCCTACTCGGAAAATGGTTGTTTAAGCTACTTACGGAAGATGGTGTATGGCAAACCCTCCTAAGAAGAATATATGTGGGCTCAAAAGCAGTATCTCTAGTTATTGGATGCATGTGGACTCACACTTTTAGGCTGGTCTAATGGCTACGAAGAAACATTTCTTCCGCTATGGAGCCTTTGCCGTGAATTATTTATCAAAGTTTAGGTTCTAGGAGGATAAGTGGCCCCAGGCTGTCTTGAGGTTGTCAAATCCTTTCAAGGGCTAAACCATGGAGTTTGCGTTAAGATTGAAGCGCGAGATGACTGTTGTTTTTGAATGCCGCGATACCAATGATGATGCCCATATAACATTAAGATTGCAGCAATGTCCTTGCTGTCATAGAACTTTGGCCACTATGTTTGGAGCTTGGATTGCTGCCTGAAAAAACTATTAGTTATAGTTTGGTGGCTAGGATGTGGATGAGTTACCATGCACAACGAGGTTACATGTCCCATGGTGTTTAGTTTCTGCTGGAGCTGCAGCGCCATTTTGGATTCTAGGAACAATGATTGGTGCAGTAATATATATTTACCCTGCTGTACCTACTGTTGTTATTTCCTTGAAGTCACATGTTCTTTCTTCTTGGTATGTGTTGCAGAAGAGAAACTTTTACCTCAGAAGCAAACGGAAAGGCTCAAAGTTGCTGTTGGCGGCGGTGTGCAACAGAAATCTTAAACAAGTGATCTTACTTCGGGGTCTGTACTAGCATGGTGATGAAGAGAATTGTTGCTCTTTTCACTGTCTGGTAGTTAGATTTGCTGCATACTTTTGTTTTGTAAACGAACGACTCTCATGTGTTTTATTAGCTTCTGTGAAATGAAATTAAACAAAACGAAGTTGGTGGGGATAGGCTCCTATATATCTGGAAAAAAAGTTTCGTTCATTGAGCAGCCCCAGATTGTGCATTAATTATCTAACTAAAGCGCTATGAAGATTCCACGACGAAAAGGATAATAAGATAAGGTCTAAGATACTCCCTAAGAAGTTACTCAGGGTTGCTGTGAGGAAATTCATCAGCAAGAAAATTAGTTGAGTAGAACTTCTCTCCCATTATCAGTAGTGGGTTAATATTTTTTAGCCTGAAATTATTAATATTTAATATTACTTGTACGATTGTATCTCTGGTCTTGAAGGTAACTGGTAGGCAATAATTGGTTGCCTTCTCGGCCAATACACAGGCCAGCCAGGCACTCAGACTATCAGTGCCCCATCCAGACCCAAGCCTCCACACCCATTTAACTATTTTCCGTGTGTGCTAAAAAAACTAATACAACTACTCCAATAGCACTTAAAGTATTCTCAGTTATCAAAACTGTGCTATGTGCACCAAATGCCCTGAGCATGATCTCGCTGGAAATTGAATGCTGAACTTGCCAGTCATTCTTGCAGAACTGGTCCCGATTCATCTCATTCCTATATGGCCCATGAACTGGCCTTGTTGCTAACTGATTCACCCTCACAGGACATCGTCTACTCATTGGAAAACATCATGTCTCATGTATACTAGCTGCTCCATTAGTGCTCGTTATATAGGTGCTGCAACGTGGAACGGGCATGCCTTACATTTACGACTTGATTCTGTACAATTATTAGATGGTCCACCTACCATAGCAGTTCAACTTCATCATCTTTAGTAACTTTATTTGGCACGTTCGTTCAGAATAGTTAATTGGAATCGAGCAAAAATACATAGAAAAAACAATTAGTGGATTTTGTGCTCCTGGGTGCTCTTGTACCATTTAGTTAAATTGAAAAGCATATTTAAAAATTTATATGCAAGTGGAGCTGATGACCAAGGAGGTTTATATACCACACATAGATGGTGGTTTAGTTTTTAGCATGATCATTGGTACATCGAAAATGTATGTATTCCTTTTGAAGTTTAATTATGTTTTAGTTAATAAACTGATTTTATTTCAGACTAAATAAAAAATATGTGGACTTTCCCTCTTTATGTATGATTTACAAGATTTTCATTGTAAGATAAAAATACAAAAAAATGTTTGAGACAGAACATCCATAGGAGATACCATGTTAATGGGCAAATATCAGGTTGTATATAATCTTCTTGATAAAAATATCCATGTCAACAACCAAGAAGTTATCATACAACTACTCTTATAGGTTGGGCCTAAGCTATCCAATAAAAGGTGAATGGATAAATGTGACCCGCAAAAAAAATAGAGTGACTAAAAGTGCTTGCTCTATATTTTCGCCTCAAAGCTTGTACAAGGGTTGTTAGTTAATATACTTAGTCCCTCCGTTTGGTTTTATTAGTTCACTCGTAGTTTGGGTCAAATTTTAACCATCTTACTAGCAAAATATAAGTTATATGCAAAAAAAATCATATTGTTGAATTCATATAAGTTTCTACTGATACAATCTTAATTTCCCTAACATACTAGTAAGCTGCTGAACTAGCAACACACGTATCAAACTGAATTTTTAAGCAACTAATATAGATTTCTGTTTGAAGTTTCATAAAAGTGATAATACCTATTCATTGACTCATACAAAATAAGTTAGAATATATACCGATTTTGGAGCCATTTGGCACTACTGATGTCTGAGCTCACATCTGATCTCAAGTCTAGTAATGTCAATTTTTCTGATTATCGCGTTTCACTACCGTTTACTGCCCTAATTAACCAAAAAATGACTTAGGCTTATAATTCTAGTCTAGTTTCCTTTATAACCTAGATCTTCTCTCTTCGTAACAGTGATAAAGTGTGGAACCTGATCTTGCGCGACACCAAGGATAGACAAAAGAAGGATCAGTATGAAAAATTTCAAGCATGGAAGAGCGCCATCCCTCTACCTACACTACTAGGAAAAGGGCTATAGATGGAATTGACACTAATGGCGCACCAGACATGTGGTGCGCCATTACTATATACTAATGGCGCACCATCTGTTGGTGCGCCATTAGTGTGGAAGACACTAATGGCGCACCAGGCACACGGTGCGCCACTAGTAACAAAATGTTTTTTTTCATTTTTTCAAACATACTAATGGCGCATCCGGGCAGAGTGCGCCATTAGTAGTTAGAACTACTAATGGCGCACCAGCCATAGAGTGCGCCACTACTGTATTTTTTTTTACTTTTTTGCAAAACTACTAATGGCGCACCGTTGCATAGTGCGCCATTACTAGTTTAAACTAGTAATGCGCACATGCGCCATTAGTATAAAAATAATAAAAACATTCTAATAAAAAAAAAAAACATTCTAATGGCGCACCGCTCGGGGGTGCGCCATTAGTAATCTTCCCCCTAGCTCCAACTCGCCCGACCCCTTCGTCCTTCCCTCTCGCCAGATCCAGTCCAGTTTCCCCCCCCCCCCCGCGCTGCCCCGACCCACGACGCCGCCGCCCAAGCGCCCCCCACCACTGCAGCTCCGCCATCGCCGACGCCTCCGCGACCTCGCCGTCGCCGACAGCCTCCCCGCGTCGGCCCCTCGCCGTCTTCCTCTTCGACTACGAGGACCCGGACGAGCTCGGACACCCTCGAGCCATCCCTTCGACGCCACCGCCGCCGCCGCCGACGACCCCTCCGGCGACTGGCCGCGCCCGCCCTGGTACCTCTCCTCCTTCCTCCCTCTCCACCCTTCCTCCCCATTCCATCCCTCCCTCCCCTCGACAGACAGTAATGCCTAGGTTCAATTAGGTTCAGTAGTGCCGTTTGTTCATAGGTTCAATTAGGTTCAATTAAGTTTGTGCACTAGGTTTAGACAGACAGTAATGCCTAGGTTCAATTAGGTTTAGATAGACAGACAGTAATGACTGTGTTCCTAGGTTTAGACAGACAATGTCTTTCATGCCATTTGTTCAACATCAGACATCATTTGTCATTTGCCACATGTTCAGTTCAGTAGAGATGCAATGCTAGTAATTCGTTCATTTTCTTCTAAAATTGACATATGGAAGTAATCTGTTAATCTGAATTTTGTTACTGATGATGACATGCGATTTGTGCACTGTAGTTTGTTAATCTGGACAACTTAGTAGCTAATGCATTCAGTTAACCAAAGTTTAGTTCTTGTGTATTGTAATTTGTTAATCTGTTACTCCATTTGTTACTGAATTTTTCTCTTGGGGTTTAGTAGTGAGATAGAACATGCATGGTCCATCATTCAGTTGGAGTATTGCCTAGGTTCAATTAGGTTCAGTAGTGCTACTAGGTTTAATATCGTTGCTCATGTGCTATACTTTGACAGCCTGGAGTGCATTAGGGAGTAGTAGCCAATTAGGTTCAGCAGTTAATTGATGGTTTGATACATGATACATTTCATGCACAGGGTGCTAGAGCTACACTTAACTTGCTAAAATCATCCCCTTGTTCTTACTGGTGATAGAAATTCATTGCTTGTCCTATGTTTTCTGTCAGGGTATTGTTCGGGAAGCTTGCTTAAGTTTGTGTCCTTTAATTTGTAAATCTGCAGTTCTAGCCACATTTAGGATAAGTTGTTGTATATACTATCATAAAGTTCAGCAATAATAGGGCATCAACAGTGCTACTCTAGTATCTAGTTGAGGAGGGACAAATGGACAGGGAATTACTTGTGATGCCTCTGAATTACTTGTGATCACATTGAGAAAGACTTATAAAGATGATGATCATCTTTTACAGAAAACAATTTCTGTAAACACGTCAGTAACTTTGCTAGTTTGCTGGGTTTTATCTCCGACCATCGTTAGCTCCAAAATTACTTATGTTAGCACAAAATGATCAAGTTTAAATAATAAGCTTATAGTCTTCTTCTTATCCAAAATGACATAGGTTAGCTTCATTTTACCTATGTTGGCTCTAATATACTAACTTAGAGCTTATATGCTTAGTTTCCTATAGGTTAGCTCCAAAATTACTTATGTTAGCACACAATGATCAAGTTTACATAATAAGCTTATAGTCTTCTTCTTATTCTTCTTCTTATCCAAAATGACATAGGTTAGCTTCATTTTACCTAAGTTGGCTCTAATATGCTAACTTAGAGCTTATATGCTTAGTTTCCTATAGGTTAGCTCCAAAATTACTTATGTTAGTACAAAATGATCAAGTTTACATAATAAGCTTATAGTCTTCTTCTTATTCTTCTTCTTATCCAAAATGACATAGGTTAGCTTCATTTTACCTAAGTTGGCTCTAATATGCTAACTTAGAGCTTATATGCTTAGTTTCCTATATGTTAGCTCTAAAATTACTTATGTTAGCACAAAATGATCAAGTTTACATAATAAGCTTATAGTCTTCTTCCTATTCTTCTTATTCTTCTTCTAGTCTTCTTCTTCTTCTTCTTCTCTTCCTCTTCTTCTTCTTCTTCTTCTTCTTCTTCTTCTAACTTCTTGTTTATCATTTTGCAGATTCGATTTAATTCACGGAAGCTTGCATGGATGGAGTGCTTCTTTTCCATTTGTGTTTTTATTTTGTATCAATGTGAAACTTTTGTGAATTGATGGATAACGGTGTTGAATGAACATTGTGAAACTTTTGTAATATGTAACGATGGAACTATGTGTTGGCTATGTATGTATATATGATGAAACTTGTGTGTTGGATATGATCTGGTGGACGCAGTTAACATCATTACATATGGCCCCCTGTATGTAAGCTAAGCAGATCTGTGTTGTATGTTATCTCTAATATTTTTTAACCTGTGAAAATATCATAAATGAAAAAAAATCCCTAATATTCATACTAGTGACGCACCACACAAGACACTAATGGCGCACTGTTATAATCACACTAATGGCGCATCACCCAACACTGCGCCATTAGTATGCCAAAGCACATGGTTAAATATGGCCCCCTGAGAGGCATACTAATGGCGCATGGTATTATATACTAATGACGCACTGGGTGATGCGCCATTAGTATACCAGATATTAATGGCGCACCAGTGATGCGCCATTAGTAATAAATACTAGTGGCGTGATACTAATGGCGCACCAGTGATGCGCCATTAGTAGGCAAAACTGATGCGCCATTAGAGGCCTTTTCCTAGTAGTGCCACCCCCACCGCCCCCCCCCCCCCCCCCCCCCCCCCCCCGCGCGCCGCGACAGAGGAGGGCGCCCGCATGCCCATTGGGTGAGGGGTACCTGCTGGTGGCATAGTGATCGTGGCTTCATTGCGAGGTGGCACTTGTCAGCGGCATTGTGATCGTGGCTTTGTGGTGATGCAGCGGTGGCTTATGGGGCATATGGACTGCTTGGCGCGTGGTGCGGATGGAGCACGGCTGCATGGCTGCTCTGGTAGCACATCGGTCACCAACAGATGGGGTAGGCGGTGCGAGGACAAGCCAAATCTGGCGTGTTTAGGTCCCAAGCGGTTGTGGAGTAGTGTTGTTGGTGGTCGCGCATTGGCTAGGAGGCTACGCTCGACGCGGCACCCACGCGCGGTGGCCTGAGGCGGAGGTGGCGACGACGCCCGGCATTCGGTTGGGTATGCGTGCAGCGGCCGAGATGGCGCTCCCTGGCTGTGGCGGGGAAGGGTGTACTCTTCCTCCGGCGGTGTGGCAGCCGTGGTGTTGCTTGGAGGTTCACTTGATGCCATGGATCTGAACCCCTTTCAGATCCGCCATTGGCTGCTAGGGTTTGCTACGATGCGATTTTTGGGCCGTGGAGGTTGGGCTTAGCAGTGGGTACTTCGGCTGGCGGCGTGTGCCTACTTGGTAAACTCATCCCAAGTGTCTCATCGAGGTGGAGGGATCACGCACTCTTGGTGAAAGCTTTGGCCGACGGGGAGTTAATTGCAAGTTCCCATGAGATTAGACTTGTTTAAGCACGTTTATGACAGTCGAGTTTTGCTCTTGCTGATGTGGCGTAACTATTTGGCCGAGACGATGTTAGGGTCTGTTTGGTTCCAAATAAGTCACCAACTTATAAGTCGAAAAGTGAAAAAAGTGACTTATTTTGCCAAATAGACCCGACTTATAAGTCACCCCAACTTATAAGTCATAAGTTGCTCCACCCCAACTTAAAACTTATAAGTCACCCCCTTTTGCGTGGGTCCCACCACCTGCATGATGTTGATTGATGTGGAAAGGTGTGTCAGGTGACTTATAAGTTAGGTGACAACCAAACAGGCGTGACTTATAAGTCACTAGTTTTAAGTCACCACCCCAACTTATAAGTCATAAGTTGCTCCACCCCAACTTAAAACTTATAAGTCACTCCCTTTTGCGTGGGTCCCACCACCTGCATGATGTTGATTGATGTGGAAAGGTGTGTCAGGTGACTTATAAGTTAGGTGACAACCAAACAGGCGTGACTTATAAGTCACTAGTTTTAAGTCACCACCCCAACTTATAAGTCATAAGTTGCTCCACCCCAACTTAAAACTTATAAGTCACTCCCTTTTGCGTGGGTCCCACCACCTGCATGATGTTGATTGATGTGGAAAGGTGTGTCAGGTGACTTATAAGTTAGGTGACAACCAAACAGGCGTGACTTATAAGTCACTAGTTTTAAGTCACCCGACTTATAAGTCGGGTGACTTATTGAAACCAAACAGGCCCTTAGGCGGGGGATTTGTCTATATTTGCAAACCAGTCCCTATATTTTTACAGGGACGCCCATTAGTCAAAACCAAAAACCAATCAAGTACACAGATTTGGCATGCCCAAGCACAAGAGAGCAGAGCAGTAGTACGATGCCCATGGGTCTCATCGCCAGCAAGGAGGCACGCTATTCGGGTCTAGGAGGAAGGTGCCTGCAGCACAGCAAGCCATGAGGGCTTGGGGTCGCAGCTGGAATGCGGCCAACATGACCTGCTAGGTCGGCCGACTGCATGCAGCTCATAGGCCACGTTTCCTCAACAACGAGCTCGGATTCGTGGTGGCAAATGGCATGGCGAGCGAGTATCCCAGCGGCAGGCCATCGGCGGGGCAACGAGGCCTCGGTAGTGTGGCGGCGGCATCCATGGCGGCTGCGTCCTGTGGCCGATCCGGGTGGAGGCAGGACTAAAGGGAGGGGGAAGGAGTTATAGGGAACGCTGGCTTTACCGGCAGTGACGGTGCAGTCAGGCCCGTTGGTGGCGGTCCGGATCGGGCATGGGTGGCAGCGCATGTGCCTTCCACCATGAGGAAGGGGATTGAGAAAGTAAGAGGACTTTTCAGTGAAAGAAAGGAGAATTAGAAGATCCCACTCATAGGTGGGCCCCATGTCCCGTCTAACGATGTCTCGGCCGAGCCGTTACGCCACGTATGCACAAATTTGGACACATCTGTCATAAACATGCTTAGACGAGTCTAGTCCGCCGATCAGTGTTATTTGCCAAAAGATTACGCTAGGCATGATGTTTTCTATCAAAAAAAAATGTAAACTCTTGTTTTCTGATAACATAGTCTTCAATGTGGTGGGTTTTTGAGATTAACTCGTCCGGCGGGGGTAACTACCGGTGACGAAGGCGACCATGGTCGTCTTTTTCCTCCATGGAGGCGTCATCGAAGAGTTCACCCCGATACTAGATCTTTGTTGATTGCTCCTACGTATTGGCGGCTATTGGCATGGCCAGATCCCTTCCCACAGGTTCGGTAGGGTGGTGTTGTGCAGCGCTCCGGGCGAAAGCTTGATCCTGGTGGGGGTTGGTGCCAGTGACGTTGACGCCTACATGTGTCATTTTCTTGGAGATGTCACAAAAGAACATCTTCATCTGTACCCTAGTTTTTTGGCTCTCGGTCGTTTGTTTGCGATGGTGGTGGTGTCTAGTTTTGGTTAGGTTATCTGTAATCATCGCTGGGGTTTTGGCAATGTTGTCCTCTAATCAATCATGTAGTTTTTGTGGTGTTCGGCCTAATTTTTCGTATAAACTGGGCCGGCCATCTCCCTTCTTCTTAATGAAATCGTAAGAACACCCTGCCCTCGGGTGAGGTTCTGTCAAAAACGGTGGGACCAAATGCTTATGATAAGGATGAGTATGCCTACTCCCGTTGGAATGCCCTGGCCTCTTATCTACCTTGAAAAAGTCTTGTGTTAGTTGTCATGATGAGGAGTTTTCAGGGTGCTTTGACGCGAGTGGTAGATGCTGTTTTATTTGGACAAGTATGCTGGAGCAAGTCAAGTAATAGAAGCCTCAGGCTGTCTTCAGGTTGGCAAATCCTTTCAGGAGCCAAAGCGGGAGATGACTTTTGTTTGTTGAAGGTCCCGAGTCCAATGATGATGCCCATAGTTTAGCTACGTCGCTGCTATCTTAAAAGTTTGATCGTTGTGTTTGGAGATTGGATTGCTACCGGAAGGAATCCATTGGTTACCCTTTTTTTCAGTGCCATGTGTGACGGTATGTTTGAAGTATTGCTGTTGGTTGCTAGGATGTGAATGAGTTACCCCTGTGCGACGAGGATTCATGTGGGTGTTTAGTTTCAGCTCGGATTCTTGGAATAATGCTTGCTGTAGTTTTTTCCTTGAAGTCACACGTTCTTTCTTAATCATCTGCGCTGCAGAAGAGAATTTTAACTGTGAAGCGAATGCACGGATTCAAAGTGGCAGTTGGCGCAATGGCGCTTGACTAAATATTGAATAAATAGGCAGGACAATAGATTACCTAAAAGAATGAGTATACCTACTACCCTTAGGATTAACAAGCGATGATTTTAGATTGTGGTCTGTAGCATGATGATGAAGAGAATTGTGGCTCTTTTGGTTGGCTGGTAGTTTCTCTCGCTTTGTTTGCTTTGGCTTTGCTGAACACGTTTGTGTGTAAATGAATGACTCTTGTGTGTGTATCAGCTTATGTGAAATGAAATGAAACGAAACGAAGTTCGGTGTGATGAGTGACTATATATCCGGAAAAAAAGTTTGGTTCATTGATCTGCCCAGACTGTGCGTTATGGGAATAAAGCGCTATGAAGATTCCACTAAGAAATGGATAACTATGAAGATTCCACTAAGAAATGGATAACTATGATTGATCTGCCGCAGCCCCACCTGCTTCAGCCGTCTCTTCACCCCCCAAGACCTCAGCCTCACCTGCTTCCTCTCCTTCGGCTGCCGCGTCGCCATACAAGGCATGAGCGCCAACGCCAGCCACCCCGAGATCCGCATCCGCCACCTCCTCACAGGTGAGCGAGCCCGCCTGCCCGATCTCCCGTTATGGGTTGGAGGTGTTCTCTTCTCGGACGACCTAATCCTTGCCTTCACACCATGGCACCAGGACATCTACTACTGCCGCATTGGGGATGCTTAGTGGCAAGTGGCGCGGTTCGACGAAGGCTGCCACGTTTACAGTCTGATGTTCGTGAAAGGCACCCTCTACACGTTGATTTATCCAAATTATCGTCTTGCTGTTGTCGAGCTTGACAAGAATTCTGTGGTATTGTCGTTTCTTGGCGATGAACTTAGCCCACAGACAGTTCCAAAAAGTTTGGTGGCCTGGCTCGTAGAGTGTCAGGGTGAGCTAATGCTAATTATCAAAACCAGGTTGTATCGTGTTTTAAAGTGGGAATCCGGGGAAAGGAAGGTTACAGTTGGACTGTAAGTAGTATTGTGTTTAGATAGGATATGGAGTCGTGTCCTAATAGGACACTTGTATCCTAGACCTCTCATATATAGCGGGGGTAAACACACGATGTAACCTATGCCAACATAATAGCACAGGCACGCGGGGGAGCCGGTGGCGTGTGCCGGCGCCCGGGCGGCCGGGGTGCGGTATTGTGACGGTGTCATGGGGAGGAGCGCCCGTAGTCAGGCCCCGGGGATGTAGCCATGATGGTGAACCTCGTTAACAAATCTCGGTGTTGTGCTCGTGTGATTGCTTGGTCCTCGGTAGATCGACGGAACGCTTTGAATTTATTCTAACAAGTGGTATCATGAGCAAGGTTACGAGAAGCCTGCGGATCGTTGATCTAGAGGAAGCGACGAAGACCGGCGGATGGTTGTGGTGAACGTGCGGGTTCGCATGATTTCGGGAGGACCTTGGCTTCGGAGATCGTCGGGTGAGAAGCAGTCGGAAGGAGTAGCAGCCGACCTAGCGTACGGCGACGGCAGGATCGCGAAGTTCTCAACGAGATCAGGATGGCGTGCAGCAGCAGGACCCCACCAGATCGGATCGATCCAGTCTGGGCGAGCGGCCGCGCTGGCGGTGTATTGCGGCGCGTACGCATGGGCAGGCGTACTGCCAACGCGGGATTAAGCGCGTATGTGCGCGTTGGCGCTGGGTGGCCAGCGGCCAGGAGACTGGCGAGGTGGCTGCAGTCTAGGCAGGCAGCAAAGCCTAGGCGTGGGCGTCTCGTGCGCGGAGCAGGCTGCTGCTAGTGGCACGGCAGGTAGCGATCACGGCTGTTCTTGGCAGATTCAGAAAAGGCTGGAATTGTAGCAGGGAGACGGAGCTGTGTTGGGACGTGGAGGTCATGTACGTAGAGAGATTTGTTAAGGAAAAAGAATCGATTTCCTGGAGAGGTGTTGCGGTGTATTGGTACAGGATTCGTTTGGTACCATGTTGATCTCAAGTGTGGAGAAGAATAGAACTAGAAAACTAGTCAAAGAAGTTGTGTTACGGGTGTGGAGCTGAGCTAGTTAATTGTTGAGTGGTTCCTACACGTGCACGGAGACTACAGGGACTGTTTTTGAGGCTCTTTTCTTGTATGCTAAGGAGGTGATGTCACGGCAGCAGCATTGTTGTTCGGTACAGCAATCAAACGGGAGTCGAGGATGGCGACGTGCGTATGAGGCTTGGAGAAGTCTGGAGCGCGTCGTGACAGGATCATGCAAACACAGAGCGTCAAGGCAATGCACAGATGTGCGAGGCGGACACGACGTAGGGTGGAGCATGGTTGTAGTCGGATAATTTCGGCTGGGTCGGACTGGATTGTCTGATGGACTGGCATGGATGTTGGTCAAAGCAGAAGATGGATGTGATTTCAGCGACGACGACGTAGGAGCGTGATGCTGATGGTGGCCAACTTCTGGGGCATGGAAACACGTGGTGCATGCCTGAGGGCTTGTGCGGCTTCGACAAGACTATGGCGCGGGGTTGATCCAAGACGGTGCACATGAGAACTTGGAGTCGACGGGGCGCGGGGGTGGCACGTACAACCACCATGGAGTCATGTTGAAGGTGGAGCTGGAGTCTGGAGGACTTCACTCTGTGCTGATGGAGGGGCTACGGCGTAAGAATTCGGAGAGTCGAAGCCTATTTCGGCGGCATAGCGAGAGACACGTGGATTGGACTGGGTACCGGTGGTCTGATGGAGACGTGATACTCGGCATCGATCGATGATGATCGGTGGTTCTCTGCAGTGGGAGTTGAGGCAGTGAGGGCTAGCTACCTGGAAGACTCGACCAGGACAACAGAGGCTCGACGCGGTGATAGCGGCGAGGCGTGTGGTAAGCACGGGACACAGCGACAGACCAAGGCACTAATGGTGAGACATATGGTCAGACAAAGCGTGCAGGGGTGCTGAAGCAGCGTTGACGAGTACCAGATTAAAGTTGGTGACTGGGTCCATCGGTGCTAGTTGATGGACATGAGTTGACCATGGAGAATCTGAGAAAGCGGTGGAAAGTCTGAAATTGTCAAAAGCTGAGAGAGTACATGGCCGTATATTCTGTGGTGTTGAGTGCACATGGCAAAGTGTGATGACGAGTACAGAAGGAGGCGGAGTGCTATAGCTGTGGGACATGTCAGAGACTATCCGGGAAGAAGGGTGAGACAACTGTGAATTTGACTCAGGGTGACACAGGGCGACGCACTACAAGAAATATGTCAACTTATGACCTTCTGTCAGTGACCCTCGAAGAATTGGTCATAAATTTATGACCATTTTAGACCAATTGGTCAAAAGCTGTTCAGGGGGCTCCAAACCCTAAACCATTGCGACCATTTTGGTCAGAAAGGTCGTAATTTCCTTACACGAAATGGTCACAAAGCAAACAGTGCTAGTCCGCTGCCTTATTTCTAGTTGTTAATGACCAATATAGATGGTCATAGCCTTGTAGATTGTGGTGGGTTGTGATGACTAGGCGCCATCTCATCAGTTTTACCTATGTGTCATGTCCATGTGGCAGTTTTTGCCCTAGGTTGTGAAGCAACCTATATTTCTATCATTCCCAAAATTCCCAAAAAAATCTCATAAATTCTTTGGGGCATATCTTCATCAAATATGTAAAAATCCTTCCTTGCCTAGTTCAAAACTAATTCAACAATATTCATTTTCCTATTCTGTTCACAACAACACTTTATGAAGGAAGTGCTATTTTTATATTCTTGATTACCCTCGGAATTTTTGGGCACTCTTTCCTATCCAAATCATTACCGCATGACAAAATTCAGCCCCATTTGCCTAGCAAATCTTCCTCGGCAAATTTCCAAAGTTTTTGTCCACCTAGAAGCATTGTGAAGGAAGTACCTTTTTTATATCTCTAAATGACATGAAATTTATACAGTCCCTTCATATGCCCAAATTATCACCCTCCTCCAAATTGTAGCTTAGTCAAATCATCTATGTGAGCCCAGGTTCAATTTATATTTTATGGCCAAATTGGCACGTTGCAAAGCAAGTGTTATATAGACCCCTCCTAGGGTAATAACTTTTCGGGCACTCTTCCATACCCAAATCATTGCCACATGATAATATTCAGCTCAATTTTCCTAGTAAATCTTTCTCGGGAAATTTCCAAAGTTTCTATCTCGAGAGAAGCTTTGTGAAGTAAGTACTAGCTAGGCTTACCCAAATGATCTGAAAATTTACCAGCGCATGACCATACCTAAGTAACTTACCTACATCAATTTTGAGCTCATTTCATTCATCCAATCTCTCTCACTAGTTTTCCCAAGTTTCTGTCCATAGAAGAGAATTGTGAAGGAAGTATTACTTTGGCATGTCCAAATGATATCAATTTTCTACAATGCTTTCCTATGCCCAAATAACCATCCTTCACAAAATTTCAGCTCACTCCATTCATTATTTTGAGCCCAGCTTCAACATTCATATTTTTGTCCAGCGTGGTACTTTGCAAAGCAAGTACCACCTAGGATCCTCCTTTTGAGCTCAAAATTTGTGAAGACATTCTCCTTAGTAGATGATCATCCTCAGCCAAAACTCACGCCCATTGGCCATGTGCATTTCCCGTACCGCTAATCAAACACTTGGCTGCTAATTCATGTTTGAGCATCGATCGGTCTCCTCGTGAGAATCTTATGTTGTAATTTTCTTCCTAGCACCAACCTGGGGAGTGCCCAACCCACTAGACATGCCTAGGCCGCCCAGAACACATGGAAACATTACGGTCACGCGGTGACCACGTGACGGGCATGCGAGTTTACGCGCTCTAGAGTTGGGGCCCTCGGCCACCGTCCAAACCTCGACGTATCGCCACCAAACCATGTATTTATGATTAAATAGGTCCTTATGTAACTAGAAATGATTTTTGGAAAAAATAAATAGCAAACTATGAGGCAGCTGCAGTTCAAATTTAACCCGCTTCCAACTAAATCGGTGGAAATTCGTCTTTTTCACGAGAGGTGGATCAAAAATTTTTACACCCAACCATTTTGTCAATTCTGCATTAAATATGGCCTAGTATTTTATAAAAGTGATTTGGTCCAATTTTGCAACAATTATTTGGTAGTTCCTTCACAAAAAAACCTCCTTTCGGGCACTCGAAAAATGGAAAATGGTTTTTTCGTCCAACGAAAATGAAAACTTCCTTAGGCAACATTGTTTGCCATTCCAATATGCACCCTTGTGCACAATATGAGATCATTTGAACAAACTATGCCATGAATGTGGCCATAAGATTGATCATCTGGCTTGAAAGCCATTGATCTCCACACGTGATAGCTCGTTTCTGAGAACACTTTTTAAAATAATTGCCGTATTACAAGTTTATAATTTTTCCTTGGAACTTGGCCACATATAATGACACAATGCGAAGGTTTCCTAATTTTTTTATTTTTTTTGAATTTTTTATGCCCGTTTCAAAATGCGGTCAAAACGGCGGGAATGACCGTTCCTAGCTAGTGGTTGAATATTGGAATTTGTTTAGTGTTTCTCCGATTAAATAGATACTTGTGTACCTAGAAATGATTTTTGGAAAAAATAAAGAGCAAAGTATAAGGCAGCTACAGTTCAAATTTGACCCGCTTCCACGTGAATCGGCAAAAAATTGTCTTTTTCACGAGAGGTGGATCAAAACTTTTTAGACCCAACCATTTGGTCAATTGTGCATTAAATATGGCCTAGTATTTTAGAAAAGTGATTTGGTCCAATTTTGCAACAATTATTTGGTAAGTTCTTCACAAAAAAACCTCCTTTTGGGCACTCGAAAAATGATTAAAAATTACTAGAAAGATCAGAAATGCATACAAATTGGTACTTATCCATAAAATGTGTTCTAATTCTAGTGAAAATTTGTGGGGTGCCCTTTTGCAAAATATTTTTGATAGCTACTTCACAAAATCCCTCTATTTTTTAGTACTTGGAAACTATTTAAATCATTGGTTTTCCGAACCAATCGGAACTCTTCCCACGGATCGATGACATGGCGCCCATCCATCCATCCATCTCTCCATCCCACATCCATCCATCCATTTATCTACAGAAAAAATAAAAAAATGGAAAAGAGATACCCCAGCCGCAGCCCAAACCCTAGCTCAGATCCCCCTTCCTCCATCTCATTCCCCTCGTCCCTAGCGGCGGCGCACCACTCGTATCTTCCTCTCTCCACCAAACCCTACCCACCAACGCGAGCTCCTCTCCCCTGCACCACTCCTCGCCGCCGCCACCACCACCACCTACGGCGCCCGATCCCGCCCTTCGGTGGCGCCGAGCTCACCACGGTGACCCCATCCTTCCGCTCCTTCCTCTCATCGGGCCAGATCGGGCGCGCGCGTCCTCAAGTCGCCAAGCGCGACCCCCGATTCAGCCGAGGCCACCGTCCGCGCCCGCGTGCCACCACCCACTCCTCCTCGCCTCCCATAGGACGCAGACCCCGCGCCGCTCTTCCTCCGCCCGCCGACCCACCCCGTCCCTGATGCCTCACTCGGCGCCTTCCGCTGCAGGGCCGCCGCGCTCGCAACACCCTCGGCGCCGCACCTCCACCGCCACCTCCGCTGGCTCCTCGCCGACGGCCCCGCCTCGTGCACGAGCGGCCGGAGCACGCCGTCCACCCCGCGCACGCGGCGCTCGACGCGCTCGACGTTTTCGGTAATGGAAGCGCCCGGATCCCTCGGTTTCCTTCTTTGGTTTTTTACTCCATTGATTTTCTTGGCTTCACTGACTGACGGGGAACTGATTTGGGCATTTGCAGATACGGTGCAGGACATCAAGGACCTGGAGCACCCCTACTCGCTGGAGCAGATACGGTGTGTGCTCTCCCAGGAGCCCGTCTCCGTCTCCATATCCGGTACGTATACCTGCAAGAATGTGCTACTCAAGGTTTCTAGTGATTATTAGGAGTTCGGTTTGGGGCTAGAAGGTGCTGCTCAAGGTTTCTAGTCCGTCTCCGTCTCAAGGTTTCTAGTGTTAATTTTCAATGTCAATTTGCTTAGTTGCAGGCATTCTCTCCTGCAGCATCTTGCACTCATCCACCTATGAGCCCTCCAATCTCTTCTTTATGATCCCCTTCCATTATGAGAAGCCAGAATCATTGTGGGTTCGTGGTGGAAATGTAGATTTGCATTCATGATAAGATAATTAGCACAAATGGCCATTTCTCATTGATATCACAGTAGAGATTCAGAGTGTGATCTTGAAAGCACGCTGCATACATAAACACAATTCTGAGTGCCTTTATTAAATAGAAAAATAAGTCACGCGGGTTTGCTTGCTTGTTGGGATTATATTTCCCAGTAGCTTGCTGATCCTACATAACTTCATTCTGTATGCGGATCTGCGACCTTCATGATGCATTTACTTATTGCAAGCGAAGCATCCTATATTATTATCATCCTATATTATTCTTATTGCAAGCCCGAGGTGTCTCCTCATCATCTACAACAAAGGATCCCCATTGCCCGCCACCAGCCTGTAGCAGAGGATCCCCACTCTGTTGGGCACAACACGAACACCCAAAATAGGTAAACAATTGGTAGCATGTACAACATCATCTCCTATCTGCACTGTGCTCTGTCAATTTCTTCAGTCTGTATGTAATATAACTGCAAAACACATCTGAAACTTTGTATCCTATCTGCACTGGAGCCGCTGTTAGTTTCTCAGTAATTTTACCGACATTTAGTAGATTAAATTAATAAAACAAGAATGTTGGTTTGTACTTGGTAACCCCATCTCCTCTCTCATTTTGGGGAGGAATTTCAGTAATAGCTGACAGAGTTTGAACTTTTAACTGAATTTTCTTCAGTATCCCGCTGGAGGCTGCTGGTTCTTCATGTGTTTGTCTGATGATTTTTCAAATCTCTTGCAGACTGGGGTGTGCAGTACTTCCGCAGGTGCCACGAATCCGGAGCCTGATGTTGCTGCTGAAGAGCAGAGCGATCAAGCTCCCCCAAAGGGACATCTAGAGGGCCTTACTCATCAGGTGAGCTGATGTTTGCCCGAGCGCTTTGAGATGGTAGTTGGTAGTGGGATAGGCTGCTGTCCTCGTTGGGTAGAATGTCTGCCTCGCCCTGATTTGATCTGTGTGTCGTGCCTATGTTTCGATGCTGGTAAGATTGCCAGAATCTAGCAACAGATGCTAATACTGTATAGATGTTGTTGGCCAACTTTTTTATAAACCGAACACCAGTAAGAAAAGGCCTATGCAGTATTGCTTAGTCTATACCTAATACTATACAGATTTTGCAACCTGATATGATCAGCGGAGAATTAAACAGTGGAAGTGCCTGCCAGTAGCACCATGATAACCTTTGCATACTAGTAGCTGCTATACATGTCCATATTTCACCGTGAGTAGTTATTCTAGGCATCGAAGCTGAACCCATCTTCAACAGTTATTCTAAACACAGATTTTGATGTGTGACCTGTTAATGAAGTATTGGTTGGTTGTGAGAACAATGCTTGCGTTTTAGCTACTGCCACTTTGAGCTGTTGTAGCTTGTAGTTATCAATTCCAGCTGGGTTTACATATTGCATTTTTGGAGCAGTCGATCGACATTTCTAAGTTTTTTTGTTATATAAGATGAACAAATGTTATGTTTAAAGTGTGAGCTGACTAGTAATCCTAGAGAGAACCAGCTCCATTTTTGCAAATGTTATGGTACATTATATGGTTTCTTTAGCTATGCGATGCCACACTTATATTTTAATTTTCTGTCTAGTGTAAATTTTGGTTTCGTTCTCAATTTCGGTGCCTCTGGCTGATGCAGGTGCACATGAGTGTTCTGGACGACATGGTCTCCTTTTCGACATGTGCAAGTGTCGGGTGGTGCTTGCCTACATGGTTTACGGCAAGCTGCAGTTCAGGTGGGCACTCCAGCTCTCCCTTCTCATGCTATACATCCAGGTACACTCTTCCATCAGTTCCTACACATACCAATGCCCGCTGGATAAATATCAAGAGTTGATAGCTGATCTCTAGCAAATATAGCTGTGTGTAAGGAGCAGCTGCGTGTAACTTCTTTACTTGGTTCCTCTTTTACAGGAGCTCCAGGCCTAAGAAAGTTGGAAGTGCGAAGACGTGAATAAAAGCGCGAAGCCGTGAAGTGCTACTCAGCAAAGAGTTGTCAGCTCTATTTGACTGTAATATTGTAATATTGTAATAGCTGGTATACCTGGGTTGTAATAGTGTACTGAAATTGTAAGACACTAATCTAGTGTTATTTGACGAATTTCACATGTTCTCTTATTTGTTTGGAATATTTGATTATGAATGTGATTTGATAGTGTGTGAGATGGCAACCTGACCAGTGCAACCCACTTGTGAAATAATATGACTAGTTTGTAAATTTCTTATGTGTGGGATCAATAAATGAGATTAACATGACTAGTGGGACCAGCTCCATAATATATTTTCCAAAAATATATAATCAATAGACTGTAAAAGGCCAAAGCCCAGAGATAAAAAGGCTGAAATATTGGGCTTGGCCCATGTAGCCCAACAGAATTTGTAGGAAAAATAATAATAATAAAAGGTCGAATTGTTGGGCTAGGCCCATGTAGAAAACTGAATTGGACCGAGCTGAATCTTGTGCCACATCAGCTTGCCACGTTGGATGCCTACGTGGCCTGGGGAGGTTGCTAGTGACCAAAATGCCACAGTAGGAATATTTTGGTCATAAACGTCTACGACCATTCCAGAAGAAAGGTCGCTATAGTCAGTTTACGACGGCCAGCTTTTGACCTTATGTTTTTGGTCACAAAAAGGTCATAAATGGAAATTTGTGACCATTCAGTGACCAATAGTGGTGGTCACAAGTTGACATATTTCTTGTAGTGACGGTGCAATTCCTTCAAGTTTCAACAAGCGGTCAAGAAAGAGTGGTGATGTTGAGTTCAGGTAACTCTTATATGTGACGTTCAATATGTGAGTTGTTCACTTTCACGCAGGTTAATAATCGGTGTGTGGTGGCGTTGAACGGATTCTCCGAAAGTTGGGAGTACAACATAGAGTAATGAGGAACTTAATTTTGCTCAAGTATTGACTGTGAAGAAGACTAGAAGGGACTACAGTTGCAGGTGGAGTCACATGGAGTCTGGGAGTAGCAACGGTGCTCATGGTGTATCTCAAGTCCAATGTACATGGAAGTTTGACGCATGGACGAATCCAAGGTGGTGGAGTATATTCGCCAAGGTGAAGTTTGTTAGAGTTGTGTCGAATATTGTGTACAAGGTAGGTTACAGTTGGACTGTGAGTAGTATTGTGTTTAGATAAGATATAGAGTCGTGTCATAATAGGACACTTGTATCCTAGGCCTCTCATATATAGCGGGGATAGACACACGATGTAACCTATGCCAACATAATAGCATAGACACGCGGGGGAGCCGATGGCGTGTGCCGGCGCCCGGGCGGCCAGGGTGCGGTATTGTGACGGTGTCACGGGAAAGAGCAACCGTAGTCAGGCCCCGGGGATATAGTCATGATGGTGAACCTCATTAACAAATCTCGATATCGTGCTCGTGTGATTGCTTGGTCCTCGATAGATCGACGGAACGCCTTGGATTTATTCTAACATGGGCGAGGACACATAGCCTTGGTGGTTGCAGCTTGTTCTTTAGTATGCATGAGTTCGCTGGTTGCCTTGCTCCAGATCATCCGGGAGTTCGAAGAGACTGCTTGTACTTTACTGGAAGCCTTGGGAACTGGAGCGAGTATTCTTTGGTTGATAGATCTTTGCATGAAATTATTGCTGACTACCCAGGGCAAGCAGTACGGAAGGATTTTGTGCCACTGGCTTGGGTCCTTCCAAGCATTTGTTGATGCAGTACAATGTCTATAAGAACTGCCTGGAAGTTCTCAAGGTACATTTGCTCCCCTGTGACTCTTGTTAATGGATTAGTTCTGCTATTTTATATTTGTTAATCAAAATACTCAAGGGGCTTTTTAGCAACAAATGTATTTGAAGTTGTGTATGAATGGATATCCCGCTTACAGTCTTTTTCAAATAGTTGACAGTAATGTTTATCAAATTAGTCTTGGGTATGGTTTGCTTATTCTGTAATTGATGACAGCAACATCTAATGAAAAGGATATTTAGGGAAAGAATGGAGTCCATCACCTCCCTTATTAATAGAACCCCATACAAACTGCTGAGGCAGATTGCAATCTAATTAATTTTCTGATTGGGATTGCGTAGAAAGGCTTGGGTAGTGTGTGGCGCTTCCTTCACTCCTGCAATGAGCGGGAGCTGGAATTTCCCTCAACAATTCGGTGGTGCGGAGGGAAGAAAAGGTGGATACATACTAATAACCAATATGGACAGCCCTTCCCCTTACAGTGTTATTGTCTCTATCTATTTATCTTGAGCACATCAGGGATATGACGCCGCAGAAAACAATGGCATGCACAGAGGGAGTCTTACACTGCATCGAGGTTGCCAAACCCATTCAGAGGGCCAAACTATGGAGTTCACATTATGCCTATAACAAAAGTGTGTGATATTAGTAAGGATTTCTACGAGACGGATTCTATTTGTGAAGCTCGTGAGTCCAATGTAGATACCCATTGTTTAGCTAAGTCATCGCCGCCTCGGAACTTTACTCTTTGTATTTGGACAAGAGAAGTTGGAAGGTTGATGAGAAGTGCCTCTTTTACTGGTGGAAAGAAGCCATTGGTTATATTGTTTTTATATAATTTGTTGTGCCTAGATATGTTTGGAAGATTGTTGCTGTTGCTCTAGATGTTGGATGAATTACCCTGTAAGATGATGAGGCCTGGGTGTTAAATTTTCATTTTAGGGGGGGCCAGGGTTTTTGTTGGAGTTGCAGCGTTACTTGCTTGAGTAATATATGTACCGTGCTAAACCTACTGCTGTTATTTCTGTGATGTTCACATGTGCTGAGTTCTTGGTCTGCCTTGCAGAGGAGAAATTAATCTGGGAAGGTCGCTTCAGGGTCGCCGATTCAGTATGCGTTGCGGTCTGTAGCCTGATGAAGAGAACCATGGCTCTTTTGGCAGGCTGGTAGTCGTTTGCTCTCGTTTTTCTGTACACACGCTTTGTGTGTAAACAAAATAATTCGTGTGTTGAACTGTTGATCAACTTCTATGTTAGCCAATGGTGCGATGGGCATTATTTTGATCTGCTAATAAATGGGGCCCAAAGATGATTCCACTGACATGATACTAGGGAAGGTCTAAAATACTCTAGACTTCCCTGCAGAAAGAAAAATCATTCATAGTGCCAAATGTCAACACATATAGTTAGTGCATTCATATGCAAGAAAATCATTCGACTAGAACATCTCTCGCGTCGTTACTAGTACTCCCTCTGTACGAAAAAGCTTGTCTTTTAAATAAATGTATCTGGCATCAAGTTAGTGCTAAATACATTTATTTGAGGCACAAACTTGGGACAAGTTTTTCCGGACGAAAGAAGTAGGTACTAGTGGGTAATTCTTTGTTCCGGGCGTCGTCGCCGTTAGCCAATGATCGGTGGTCAGTGTGACAATTAATGCTGAACGTGGTGTCAAACAGAGACTTTGTCTCACTTTGGACTGCCAAGGGATGTCAACTGCTTGAGCTGTAGTGCAACCAGCGTTTCGGTGGATCCGCTGGCATTTGTATCTCTCGTCTTGGAGCTAACAGTAGGCAGGCAGAGGCTATATATGTCCATCGTGAGTACCTAGCGTCTTACACAGACCCACAAGGCACAAGCCATGGCGATGATGGCCAACCTCGCCGTAGTGCTTGCGCTGCTCGGCTTCGTGGTGCCTATGTGTGAAGTAGGGTCTGGGTATCCGAACCCGACACCTCCTCCTCTGTTCCCGCCGACGCCTACCCCGACACTATCAAGCCCCCCTCCGCCCACCCCGTCCCAAATACTATCAAAGCCTCTGCCATCCATCCTGATAATTTCAACCCCCCCGTCCACCAAGATAGTATCAAGCCCACCGCCCACCCAAATACTATCAAAACCTCCTCCACCCATCCAGATAATTTCTAACCCGCCACCCATTGAGATACTATCAAACCCTCCACCGTCCACCCAGATAATATCAAACCCACCGCCTAGCCAGATACTATCAAAGCCTCCTCCGCCCATCCAGATAATTTCAAACCCCCAGCCAACTGAGATACTATCAAAGCCTCCGCCGCCCACCCAGATAATATCTAGCCCACCACCCACTCAGATACTATCAAAGCCTCCTCCACCCTTCCAGATAATTTCAAACCCCCCACCCACGGAGATACTATCTAAGCCTCCGCCACCCACTCAGATAGTATCAAGCCCGCCACTCACCCATATACTATCAAAGCCTCCACCGCCCATCTAGATAATATCAAGCCCTCCACCCACCCAAATACTATCATGGCCCTCGCTTCCTACCCAGATAATATCAAAGCCCCCACCGCCATAATAGCTAGCAACCCCCGTCGTCCACATAGATAGTATCAAGCCTGATAACTATTAATCATCCACTGTCACCATCATCCTCACCAATTACCATGTCGCCCACCCCGTTACTAGCAAGTCCTCCACCCCCAATGATGAAGCTACCAAGTCCTCCACCACCTATCTCTAAGACTCTTAGTCCTCCATTACCACCGCCAACACCAAGGCCTCCACCACTGGCACATGGCCCTCCAACGCTGACACCTAGCCCATCTGATCGTTAAGACATATGTTGCATTTGGGATGCCATCAGACACAAGTACAGCGGTGAGTTCCAACGCTTAGGTGAGGAATTGACAGAAGGAGATGTTCAAGCAAGATCACAAGGAGCTTGTGTGCTAGTTCACTAGGGCAGCTAAGCAGACCAGTGATTCCAAATTTGTCGACCCTTTAGAATTGAGAATAAGCTCGTGATTCCCCTTATGCTACCCATGTTTCTCCTGTTTCAATGTTCTTTACTTTTGCCTACACCCTTTAATGATAGTATGAATTCTTTGATTATACTTGCACTTGTATCATATTGTTTTCCAACCTTTTCTTTGTTTGACCAAAAATTTGAAGATCGATTGGGTTCCGAACTATTAAGGCCTTCTTCCATGTATTCCATCTATTATTATTAAAAGCACTAACAAAGCATCATGTTTGTCCACGAAAGCGAAAAACTATAGGCACCGTTTGATTTCCCATCATCATTGCGGCATCTCCTACTGTTTATAGAAATTCATAAATCATAATAGATACAATTTATATTTTATATAGAGATTACACCATCTTGTTAGGTGAGGCACGAGGAAATTAATATTCGGCAGATCCGGAGAAACCAAACAAAAACTATGCTTTAAAGTTGACTGACATGCATAGCAGGTCCACAAAATATTCCAGAGATGTCACATAGGTCCTCAAACTATGAAAAGTGTTAGCCAGGTCCTCAAAGGTTCTCAAAATGCAATAAATATGTACATACGTGGCACCTCTGAAATAGACCTACGTGGTACTGCTAAAATAATTTTAGGACCTGGATGACACACATATTGCAGTATCAGGACATATATGACACTTTTCATAGTCCGAGGCTGAATATGACACCTCCGAAATAGTTCAAGGATCTACCATGCAATTCACCCTTTAAAGTTTCTGAAAATTATGAAAAGAATATAGTATGTTTGGGAGGTGATGTTCTACAAGTATATTGGGAGATTATCTGAATGTTTACAAACTATATTACTTTGTGGGTACTTGTTTCTGTTATTTTGCTTATCCCCAAGGTTCACTACTCATATAGTACCAAAATTGGTACTTTGGTACTCCGACGCCTGAATCACATCGGCAAGCATATTATTCGAGTCACAATGGCACATACGGGCACCATTCAAAATCAGTAGTACTTATTTTTTTTGCGATGTATATCATCTTGCACCATTATCACCCTTGTTGTAGTTTTCCTACCGCAACAACTCTTATGTTGCAAGATCTGGATCTGGATCCCTCGAGCGCAGTTGCCTCCCGCATTCCACCCAAGCTCTCGTTCTTTCTATAATTTGTGCAACAACATTTATGTTGCAAAAGTCCTTCCGCAACGTCATCTATGTTGCAAAAAAATGGACACGGATTGGGAGGCAGCCATCCAACCGTAGCCGCATAAATTTTCACAACAGCTCGAACCAACCGGCCGAATTTTGATCAAACCGGATGATTTTTGATATAAACATGGCGAATTTCATTGAAATTAGGATAATTTGTATATAAAACCAGACGATATGTCGTCCGGAATACTAAAAACCTACAAATAAAACATTAATGTATCTTATACTTGACAGTAACCTCGTAGGCCATGCCAGGCTGGCCAGCGGCTCCTCCTCAGTCATCGTGGCCCGACGCGGCATCGGAATTGCAAACTTGGACCGGCGCGTGGCGTTGCGGCTATGATGCCGGCCCAGCTCCTGGTCGACGTACTCCTGTGTCGTCATGACGTCGGCCCTGCCGCTGCCGAGGTAGTGAAGAAAGTGACCGCGCACCTTGGGCATAATCGCGTCAATGCGGCGTAGCGGCCGGAGTTGGTTCCTCATGAACCTACGTCCACATTGAAGCGGCGGTTGTCGAGAGGTCATGTCAGTTAGCGCCCCCTCCCTCCCTCCGATCACATGGCTGCATCAATGCACTAGTAGAAAACAGGGCTTTCGTTCGGGCCTGGCCAGCCCATTAGTCCCGGTTCTGCACGAACCGGGACCCATGGGGTGCATTAGTCCCGGTTTGTGAGCCCAGGGGGCCGGCCGGGGCCTTGTGGGCATTGGTCCCGGTTCGTTTCGACCCATTTGTCCTGGTTCTAGGCACGAACCGGGACCAATGGGCCTCGCTCCTGGCCCACAGCCATTGGTCCCGGTTCGTGGCTTGAACCGGGACAGAAGGTGGAGCTTTAGTCCCGGTTCCAGCCACGAACTGGGACAAATGAGTTGCCTATATATACCCCATCGCCGCAGCAGAGCACTCCACCGTGCTCTGTTTTTTCTGGCCGGCGAGGGGAGGGCATTTGGGTGCTCTAGCTCACCTCCTATGCGCATGAGGTGTTCGATGAAATGTCTGAGCCACACTAGTTAATCTTTCTCCTCTTGAAACTCGACCTCCGAGCTCCATTTTCCCCGAGATTTGTCTAGATTTAGCGGTCCGTCACGTCTCGTCCCCGTCTTCACCGCCATCAATCGCCTGCGCGTATCTCATCGCCGGCACCACCATGGTGAGCCTCTTGTTCTTATCTTCTTTCTGAAAGAAAAAAAGTTCTTACTTCAGATAGATACTTGTCTAATTTTCTTACTTTTATTATTCCTTGTTATTATATAGTGCGATGCTTTTGGTATCCGCCCCCGTCGGCCCTTGTCCTGTCTATGATTCGGATGTGGTATATATTATCTTTTTATAACTATTTGGTTCATTTATTGTTTATGACAATTATGCCGACCAACGTGACATAGATTTTATTTATCTAGGAGGTGGTTGAACCGGAAATTCCAACCAACCCTATTGTCAAGAGGTTAAATTTAGTTGAAGAAGAAAACAATTACTTGAAGGAAAAAATAAAAAATGAGGAGAAGATGATATTGGAGTTGCATGTTGTGGATGTCGTCGATGATCAAAAGATCAAGATGGATGCAATGCGGTTGAAGATTAGAGAGATTAGAAAATATGCCATTCATACCGAGGCTTGGTATCATTATGCAGTTGGATCAATTGTTATATTGGTTGCGATTATGACCGCATTTGTTGTTGCATTGAAATGTTTTACATAATTTCAATGTATGGTTTAATTAGATGCTCTGGAGAGCTATATGTTGTTCAATGAGAACTATGTATGTACTTTGGTTTGAATGAGATGATGAACTTCTATTAATTTGGTCACTTATCTACTTCGAAAGAGATTGTCCGTTTTGTACACGAAGTACATCCAGTTTTTGCCGTAACCCCCTCTACTTTCTTGCACATGCTATGTGGGTCAAATGATGATACCATGCCAACTTTCAACCTTTTCAGAGTACATTTGAAATGCTTTTCAATTTCAGGGTCTTATAGCTCAAAATAATCAGTAAATGCATGAAAAATAACAAATGAAATCCAAAAGGGTTGAAAATTGATGATGTGGCTTTGAATGGTGCATTTTGAACATAGAAAAACTCTGGAGTTCAAATAAGTTCAAAGAAAATGAAATCCCTTTGTAACAGACGAGTTTCCGTATGAAGCATGATACTTCGAAAGAGATTGTCCGTTTTGTATACGAAGTGCATCTAGTTTTTGCCGTAACCCTCTCTACTTTCTTGCACATGCTATGTGGGTCAAATGATGATACCATGCAAACTTTCAACCTTTTCAGAATTCATTTGAAATACTATTCAATTTCAGGGTCTTATAGCTCAAAATAATCAGTAAATGCATGAAAAATAACAAATAAAGTCGGAAAGGGTTCAAAATTGATGATGTGGCTTTGAATGGTGCATTTTGAACACAGAAAAACTCTGGAGTTCAAATAAGTTCAAAAAAATGAAATCCCTTTGTAACAGACGAGTTTTCGTATGAAACCCTGATACTTCGAAAGAGATTGTCCGTTTTGTACACGAAGTGCATCCATTTTTTGCCGTAAACCTCTCTACTTTCTTGCACATGCTATGTGTGTCAAATGATGATACCATGCCAACTTTCAACTTTTTAAGAGTTCATTTGAAATGCTTTTCAATTTCAGGGTCTTATAGCTCAAAATAATCAGTAAATGCATGAAAAATAACAAATGAAGTCAGAAAGGGTTGAAAATTGATGATGTGGCTTTGTGGCTTTGAATGGTGCATTTTGAACACAGAAAAACTCTGGAGTTCAAATAAGTTTTAAAAAATGAAATCCCTTTGTAACAGACGAGTTTCCGTATGAAATCTTGATACTTCAAAACAGATTGTCCGTTTTGTACACGAAGTGCATCCACTTTTTGCCGTAACCCTCTCAACTTTCTTGCGCATGCTATGTGGATGAAATGATGATAGCATGCTAACTTTCAACCTTTTCAGAGTTAATTTGAAATGCTTTTCAATTTTGGCGTCTTATAGTTCAAAATAGTCAGTAAATGCATGAACAATAACAAATGACGTCAGAAAGGGTTGAAAATTGATGATGTGGCTTTGAATGGTGCATTTTGAACACACAAAATGTCAGGAGTTCAAATAAGTTTTAAAAATGAAATCCCTTTGTAACAGACGAGTTTCCGTATGAAATCCCGATACTTCAAAAGAGATTGTCCATTTTGTACATGAAGTGCATCCAGTTTTTGCCATAACCCTCTCAACATTCTTGCACATGCTATGTGGATGAAATGATGATACCATGCCAACTTTTAACCTTTTCAAAGTCAATTTGAAATGCTTTTCAATTTTAGGGTCTTATAGCTCAAAATAATTAGTAAATGCATGAAAAATAACAAATGAAGTCAGAAAGGGTTGAAAATTGATGATGTGGCTTTGAATGGTGCATTTTGAACACACAAAAAGTCAGGAGTTCAAATAAGTTTAAAAAAATGAAATCCCATTGTAACAGACGAGTTCCGTATGAAATCTTGATACTTCGAAAGAGATTGTCCGTTTTGTACACGAAGTGCATCCAATTTTTGCCGTAACCCTCTCAACTTTCTTGCACATACTATGTGGATGAAATGATGATACCATGCCAACTGTCAATCTTTTCAGAGTTCATTTGAAATGCTTTTCAATTTTAGAGTCTTATAGCTCAAAATAATCAGTAAATGCATGAAAAATAACAAATTAAATAAATAAGTAATTAGAAACAAAATAATATTAACTTGAATAAAATATATAAGTAGAAACAAAATAAAATAAACTTTAATAACATAAATAGCATTTATGAAACTAAAATTATCAAAGTATTTTCTGTTCAAAACATTATAAGCAACCTCTAGTATTATCGAAACTAAAATTATATAAAATAGATCCAACTAAAATTATCAAAGTATTTTCTGTTCAAAATCATTAAAAGAAAAAAGAACTTTCATAAAGAACTTTTTTTGTTAGAAACTTTAATAGCAAAAAGAATTATCATAAAGTAAAATAAATAAGTAATTAGAAACAAAATAAAATAAATAAGTTTTTTGTTGTAAGTAGAAACAAAACAAAATAAATAAAACAAAAAAGAAAACAAAAAACAGCCAAAAAATAAAAAATATGCCACTTACTGGGCCACCACGGCCTGAATACGACTAGAAACCCATCGATGGGCCAGGATTCAGGCCCGCAGAAGGCCCAGTAGGCCCATCAGGCATAGCAGTGACAATTAGGCCCGTAAGCCTGCAATGGAGAGGAGCTCGAGAGGGGTGCGGCACTGGGGCTTATAAACCATTGCGTGCCCCTCTCAACTAGCGAGGTGGGACTAAACTTTCGACGTGGGCGCAGTAGCACAAGGCCTTTGGTCCCGGTTGGTGCCACCAACCGGGACTAAAGGGGTGCATTGGTACTGGTTCGTGACACCAACCGGTACCAATGCCCCCCCTTTAGTCTCAGTTGATGACACCAACCGGGACCAAAGGCCGCCGCTTCCCGCCCTTTGGGCTGCCAAAAACTGACCTTTGGTCACGGTTGGTGGCACCAACCGGGACTAAAGGTGGCATTGGTCCCGGTTGGTGCCACGAACCGGTACCAATGCTCTGGGTATATAAAATGGACTTGTGAAAATTTCACAATTTCACCATCAGTTCGTGCCTGACGCCGTCGCCGTCATCGTCGCCGCGCCGCCCCTGCCTCCGACGTCGTCGCCGCGCCGCCTCTGCCCCCGACCACGCCGTGGCCGCGCCGGCCCCTGCCCCGCGCCTGAGCCCCTTCCTACGGCCCGCCCCCGTGCGCTGGCGCCCTCGCCTCCCCCGCCGTCGCCATCGCCAGACGCCCCCGCTGTGAGCCGCCGCGTCGGTTCGGGTCTGTTTTTATTTTGTATTAGATTAATTTTTTGTTCATATATATAAAATTTATATTTGTATGTATGTGGCTATATGTAAGTTCAGAGTATGTTTTTATTAGATTAATTTCTTATTAGATTTATTACATTAATTTTTTTGTTCACAGCATGTTTTTGTTCATATATGTATTTTTTTTGTTCATATTCGTATTAATGTTTTTGTTGCATATATGTAATTTTTTCAATGTATATATGTATGTGGTAGCTATATATGCATGATGAGGGGGTGGGGGTCGATATACCCCCTCCCTGATAATTTCAACATGAGGGGAGGTCGATATACCCCCTCCCCGATAACATTTTTTTAGAAAAGTTTTATATATCTACCTAGGAAGAAAGGAAGAAGGAATGAACTAAGAAGAGGAAGAAGAAGAAAAAAAAAGAGGAGAAGAAGAAGGAATAGAGGAGAAGAAGAAAAATAGAGTGTATTTTTTCTTCTTCTCCTCTATTCCTTCTTCTTCTCCTTTTTTTCTTCTTCTCCTCTTTTTTTATTTTCTACTTCCTCTTCTTAATTTTTATCGGTAACTCCGTTCCAAAATAACTTTGACATGATGGGTGGTCGATATATATACCCCCTCTCGACTGTCATAACTTATACCACGGGAGCACCCCCCGGCCCTCTCGCTCGACCAAAACTGTCGAGGACACCCAAACCATAGAAAAAACGATGTCGGTCTCCTACCCCCTCCCGCCGCGCCCCTACCCGACAAACTCTCTCGAGGCCACCCAAATTTACCAAGTTAAAAGAGCGTTGTCGTCGAGGCCACCACATACCCTTGAAGCGTTGTCAAGGCCACCCCAAACACTTGAAGCGGTGCCGATCGAGGGCACCCCAAACCCTAGAGAAGCAGCGTAGAGGCCACTAATTAATATGATTAGCTAGCTAGTTCTACGTTTGCCACTAATATATCCATCTGTCATGTTTGAATAATAATTGCCATGTTGTAAAACTTTGCAGAAACTATGGACCCCCGAGACGAAGCAACAGAAGTGATGTTGGGGGACATAATCGCACACGGAAGTGTGGCCGTCTTGTCGTTTCTCAACGACACCGATGGTCTAGAAGGAGAGGGTGAAGAAGCCGACTACGGTGATCGAACAATGGAGGAGGAAGGACATAATCATGATAGCTCTGGTGACCCAATGCTGGTGCAAGAAGGACACTGTGATGACGGCTCTGGTAACCGAACGGAGTCCGGCCAGGTATATATATTAATTAAGCATGTGCTGACTATAGCTAGCTAATTGATGCATTAATTGTTTTTGGTATGTACACATATATTAATGAACTCTCGTCTTCTTTTTTCTAGCCCTCCGGATCGAGCACAACTTCGGTGAAGAGACGAGGCCCGAAGAAAAAGTTGTGCTCGGATGAAAGGTTTGAGATCATAGAAATCGCGCGCGATGGCATGCCGATTGAACCCATCCGGACCATGCTATTTAGAGACTCTCAAAATAATTGAAGTGAAGCGTGAGAGATCAATAGTTTCTATAAAACGAATCCACCACCGTGCTCTAAAAGATCTAAGTGAACCACATAAAGAAAAATTATAACACTCAAAAGATATAAGTGAAGCACATAGAGCAAAACTACATAGCTCAAAATATATAAGTGAAGCACATAGAGTAAAACTACATAGCTCAAAAGATATAAGTGAAGCACATAGAGTATTCTATCAAATTTTAATTCATGTATGGCTCTCTCAAAAGGTGTGTACAGCAAGGATGATTGTGGCACACTAACAAACAAATACACAAATAATACAAGACTCTCCAAGCAGAACACATATCATGTTGGTGAATAAAAATATAACTCAAAGTAAATTACCGATGGAAGTAGACGAAAGAGGGGATGCCTTCCGGGGCATCCCCAAGCTTAGACTTTTTGGTGTCCTTGGATTATCTTGGGGGTGCCATGGGCATCCCCAAGCTTAGGCTCTTTGCCACTCCTTGTTCCATAATCCATCAAAAGAATTCACCCAAAACTTGAAAACTTCACAACACAAAACTCAATAGAAATCTTGTGAGCTCCATTAGAGAAAGAAAACAAAAGACCACTTCAAGGTACTGTAATGAACTCATTCTTTTTTTATATTGGTGTTAAACCTACTGTATTCCAACTTCTCTATGGATTATAAACTATTTTACTAGCCATAGATTCATCAAAATAAGCAAACAACACACGAAAAACAGAATCTGTCAAAAACAGAATAGTCTGTAGTAATCTGTAACTAACGCAAACTTCTGGAACTCAAAAAAATCTACCAAAATTGGAAGACCTAGACAATTTGTTTATTGATCAGCAGCAATTGGAATCAGTATTTTATCACGTTCTGATGAGTTTTAATAATTCGGGCACTGAACGCAAAGTTTCTGGAAATTACAGCAAGATCAAATAACTATCATCCAAGAAGATCCAATAGGTCTAACTTGGCACAAACACTAATTAAAACACAAAACCACATCTAAACAGAAGGTAGATGGGTTATTTATTCCCTAACAGAAGAAAAACACAAAAAACTAAAAATAAAATTGGGTTGCCTCCCAACAAGCGCTATCGTTTAACGCCCCTAGCTAGGCATAAAAGCGAGGTTAGATCTAGGTATTGCCATCTTTGGTAGGCAATCCATAAGTGGCTCTCATGATAGTTTCATAGGGAAATTTTATTTTCTTTCTAGGAAAGTGTTCCATGCCCTTTTTTAATGGAAATTGAAATCTAATATTCCCTTCCTTCATATCAATAATCGAACCCACCGTTCTAAGGAAAGGTCTACCAAGAATAATAGGGAAAGAAGGATTGCAATCTATATCAAGAACAATGAAATCTACGGGCGCATAATTCCTATTTGCAACAATAAGAACATCATTAATTCTTCCCATAGGTTTCTTAATAGTGGAATCCGCAAGATGCAAGTTTAGAGAGCAATCATCAAAATCACGGAAATCTAGCAAATCACACAAAGTTTTTGGGATAGTGGAAACACTAGCACCCAAATCACACAAAGCATAAAACTCATGATCTTTAATTTTAATTTTAATAGTTGGTTCCCACTCATCATATATTTTTCTAGGGATAGAAACTTTCAACTCAAGTTTTTCTTCATAAGATTGCATCAAGGCATCAACAATATGTTCGGTAAAGGCTTTCTTTTGACTATAAGTATGTGGAGAATTTAGCACGGATTGCAACAAGGAAATACAATCAATTAAAGAGCAACTTTCATAATTAAATTCCTTGAAATCCAATATAGTGGGTTTAGCAACATCTAGATTTTTATTTCTTTCAATCCCACTTTCATCAATTTCATCATAAAGATCTAAATACTCCGAATTTTTGGAACACCTTCTAGGTAAAGGAAGATCATATTCAGTTTCATCAAGATTCATATTGGAAAGGAAATATTTGATAGGGGTTACAACAATAACTTCTAGATCTTCATCTTGATTTTCATAGGAATTGGAAGAGCACGCTTTAATAAAGGCATCTTTGGAAGCACGCATCCTAGCGGTTCTTTCCTTGCACTCATCAATGGAAATTCTCATGGCTTTGAGAGACTCATTGATATCATTCTTAGGAGGAATAGATCTAAGCTTTAAAGAATCAACCTCAAGAGAAATTCTATCAACGTTCCTAGCCAAATCATCAACTTTAAGCAATTTCTCTTCAAGCAAAGCATTAAAATTCTTTTGTGAATTCATAAACTCTTTAACACTATTCTCAAATTCAGAGGGCATCTTATTATAATTTCCATAAGAGTTGTTGTAGGAATTTCCATAATTATTAGAAGGATTACTAGGATATGGCCTAGGATTAAAATTCCCTCTATACGCGTTGTTACCAAAATTATTCCTACCAACAAAATTCACATCCATAGATTCATTGTTATTCTCAATCAACGTAGACAAAGGCATATCATTAGGATCAGAAGAAACACTCTTAGTAGCAAATAATTTCATAAGTTCATCCATCTTTCCACTCAAAACATTGATTTCTTCTATCGCATGCACTTTTTTATTAGAAGATCTTTCAGTATGCCATTGAGAATAATTAACCATAATATTATCTAGGAGTTTAGTAGCATATCCTAAAGTGATTTCCATAAAAGTGCCTCCCGCAGCCGAATCTAAAAGATTTCTAGAAGCAAAATTCAATTCGGCATAAAAATTTTGTATAATCATCCACAAATTCAAACCATGAGTAGGGCAATTACGTATCATTAATTTCATTCTCTCCCAAGCTTGTGCAACATGTTCATGATCAAGTTGCTTAAAATTCATAATGTCGTTTCTAAGAGAGATGATCTTAGCGGGAGGAAAATACTTAGAGATAAAAGCATCTTTGCACTTGTTCCAAGAATCAATACTATTTTTAGGCAAAGACGAAAACCAAGCTTTAGCACGATCTCTAAGCGAAAAAGGAAATAGCTTCAATTTAACAACATCATTATCGACATCTTTTTTCTTTTGCATATCACATAAATCAATGAAGCTATTCAGATGAGTAGCGGCATCTTCACTAGGAAGGTCGGCGAATTGATCTTTCATAACAAGATTCAACAAAGCAGTATTGATTTCACAAGATTTAGTATTGGCAAGAGGAGCAATCGGAGTGCTAAGGAAATCATTATTATTGGTATTGGTGAAGTCACACAATTTGGTAGTATCTTGAGCCATCGCGACAAACAAGCAATCCAACACACGAGCAAACAAAAGGCAAGCGAGAAAAAGGTAAACGGAAAAAGAGAAGGAGAAGGAGAAGGAGAAGGAGAGGGCGAATAAAACGGCAAGGGTGAAGTGGGGGAGAGGAAAACGAGAGGCAAATGGCAACTAATGTAATGCGAGAGATAGGGATTGTGATGGGTACTTGGTATGTTGACTTTTGCGTAGACTCCCCGGCAACGGCGCCAGAAATTCTTCTTGCTACCTCTTGAGCTTGCGTTGGTTTTCCCCGAAGAGGAGAGGATGATGCAGCGGAGTAGCGTAAGTATTTCCCTCAGTTTTTGAGAACCAAGGTATCAATCCAGTAGGAGGCCATGCTCAAGTCCCTCGTATCTGCACAACACGATAGCTACTCGCAACCAACGCGATTAGGGGTTGTCAATCCCTTCACGGTCAGTTACGAGAGTGAGATCTGATAGATAGTATTTTTGGTATTTTTGGTATAGAGATGCAAAGTGAAAAGTAAAAGGCAAAGTAAAAAAGCAAAGCAAGATTAAAGTGATGGAGATTGATATGATGAGAATAGACCCGGGGGCCATAGGTTTCACTAGTGGCTTCTCTCAAGAGCATAAGTATTCTACGGTGGGTGAACAAATTACTGTTGAGAAATTGGCAGAATTGAGCATAGTTATGAGAATATCTAGGCATCATCATGTATATAGGCATCACGTCCGTGACAAGTAGACCAAAACGATTCTGCATCTACTAGTATTAATCCACTCATCGACCGCTATCCAGCATGCATCTAGAGTATTAAGTTAAAAACAGAGTAACGCCTTAAGCAAGATGACATGATGTAGAGAGATAATTCATGCAATATGAAATAATCCCCATCTTGTTATCCTTGATGGCAACGATGCAATACGTGCCTTGCTGCCTCTTCTGTCACTGGGAAAGGACACCGCAAGATCGAACCCAAAGCTAAGCACTTCTCCCATGGCAAGAAAAACCAATCTAGTAGGCCAAACCAAACTGATAATTCAAAGAGACTTGCAAAGATAACCAATCATACATAAAAGAATTCAGAGAAGATTCAAATATTATTCATAGATAGACTTGATCATAAACCCACAATTCATCGGTCTCAACAAACACACCGCAAAAACAAGATTACATCGAATAGATCTCCACGAGAGAGGGGGAGAACTTTGTGTTGAGATCCAAAAAGAGAGAAGAAGCCATCTAGCTACTAACTATGGACCCGAAGGTCTGAGGTAAACTACTCACACTTCATCGGAGAGGCTATGATGATGTAGAAGCCCTCCATGATGACGGCCCCCTCCGGCGGAGCTCCGGAACAGGCCCCAAGATGGGATCTCGTGGATACAGAAAGTTGCGGCGGTGGAATTAGGTTTTTGGCTCCGTATCTGTTCGTTTGGGGGTACGTATGTATATATAGGAGGAAGAAGTACGTCGGTGGAGCTTTGAGGGGCCCACGAGGCAGGGGGGCGCCGCCACCCTCGTGACCGCCTCTCTGATGCTTGGCGTAGGGTCCAAGTCTCCTGGATCACGTTCGGTGAGAAAATCACGTTCCCGAAGGTTTCATTCCGTTTGGACTCCGTTTGATATTCTGTTTCTTCAAAACACTGAAATAGGCAAAAATATGCAATTCTGGGCTGGGCCTCCGGTTAATAGGTTAGTCCCAAAAATAATATAAAAGTGGAAAATAAAGCCCAATATAGTCCAAAACAATAGATAATATAGCATGGAGGAATCAAAAATTATAGATACGTTGGAGACGTATCAATCATCGTCTTCTTGTTTCTTGTCACGGCCCCGGGCAGGCCTCTCTCGCTGGTTGTCCTTGCCGCGGCGGCCTCCTTGGCCGCCACGCTTCTTGGCGGATCCCTCAGCACCATCCTGGTCCTTCTCCTTGTCCCACCTCTCGTACTCAGCTTTTTGCTTCTCAGCAAGCAGCTCGACTTGTCGGCAGTTCTGGAGGTCGTGGCCATTGGTGCGGTGGATCTTGCAGTATTGGTTGCCGGAGCTTCCTGGCTTGTCGGTAGCCGCCAAGGCCCGGCAGGCGGCGCACCCGGCAATCTCCTTGCCGGGGGCGTCTTCCTTGAAACTTCTTGGCAGCGCTGGTGTTGTCAGATCCTTCAACGGCAAGCACGGCCTTGCCTTTGCATTTCCTGTTGCGACGTCGGCCCTTCTTCGTCGGGGTGGCGGCGTCTTCATCGGTAGTGTCGGTTTCCGCACCAGTGTCTTTGCCGGGGTACTTCCTTCCCTCTTCAGCCCGGGCGCATCTATCAGCCAGAACGTAGAGCTCGGCCACATCCTTAACCTTGGTCATCGCCAGCTCTTCGCGCATCTTGCGGTTGCGCATGTTCTAATGGAACGCGCTGATTACGGCGGCGGGATGAACGTCGGGGATGTTGTATTGCACCCGGCTGAATCTCTGGATGTACTTGCGCAGGGTTTCCCCTTCCTTCTGGGGGATGATATGCGGATCGCTAGTCTAGCCATGAGCTTGGTGGCCTCTTGTGAAGGCGCCAACGAACTCATGTCACAGATCCGACCAAGAAGAAATGGAATCCGCCGGCAGGTGCATCAACCAAGACATAACATTGGGCTTCAGTGCGAGGAGGAAATAGTTGGCAAGCACCTTGTCGTCGCGAGCTCCAGCAGCCTGCATCGCGATGGTGTAGATGTTGAGGAACTCGGACGGATGGGTCTTGCCAGTGTACTTCTCGCCGACGTCGGGCTTGAACATGCGGTGGGACGGCCACTGGAACTGCCGTAGCTCACGGGTGAAGGCCGGGCAGCCCACCTCGTACGGTAGGCCGCTGGAGCCCCCCGGTGTTGGGTGGTCCATAGCGGGTCCCGCCCACTTGTCTGACTGGTGGTGCATTTCACGCCGGCGCTCGATGGTGGTCCGAGCGTCTTCGTGAGCTCGTTCCCGAAGAACCTGGCGCTGGTCGCGGAGGGTCCGCGAGTCGGACGATGCTATGAAGATGATATTTGGACCGCGTTGAAGGCAAATTTCACCCTGCCGCCAGAGGAGGATCCGGAGAAGCTAGTTAAAGAGCAATTGATCAAGTCTCATGCTCTTAAGAAGATGGCAGAACTATTCAGGAGGTGGAAGAATGAGCTGAAAAGATTTGTCGACAAAGAAGATACACCAGAATTCATCGACCGATATGAGAAGATTAGAGATCACTGGTCCGCATTTGTGGCCCACAAGACATCGGACAAGAGTAAGAAGATGTTAGTGACAAACAAGAAGAATGCTGCGAAGAAGAAGCTTCACCATCGCACGGGGTCAGGTGGCTACCTCAAAGCCCGGCCACTGTGGGCCAAGGCTGAGAATGACTTGCTTGATAAAGGGGTCGAACCAGAGACATTCAGGTGGCCAGACCGTTGCCGGACTTGGTTCTTCAGGGCTGGCGGAACCTTGGACCCTGTATTAGGGAAGTGCGTTTGGACGGACGAGGAAATGAGAATACCAGTCACGAGGCTTCAGGAGTATATCGATGCAGCCCAGAAAGGGACGTTCGTTCCAGATAGAGAGAACGACGAGCTCACAATGGCCCTCGGGAATCCTGAGCACCCTGTACGGACATGAGGCACACCAGGCTCCGTTCCATGGAAGGCTGGGTTTCCGGACGCAGGCGGTTACAAATGGCAGGACAGGAGGAAGAAAGTGGAGCATACCCAACTGCAAGCGCTGCACGCAAGGGTACTAGCGATAGAGGAACGAGAAGCAAATCGCAGCAAACGACCTGCCGAAGCTTCCCCCGAAGCTACCCCGCCATCTCGGCGGAGAAGCAGCGTGGCTTCCACCGAGCTGCTTCAGCAAGAGCCTGTCTTCATGGCTCCTGCTAGCTACCCTGTGGATGCTATCACAGAGTCTCAACATTGCCACCTTATGACGCAATGGATGAAATTCAAAGTCAAGGCGGCTATTGGCTCTGTTTTACCTACTGAACCTGGCACAACCTACCACTACCGGCCGATTCCAGAAGGATATGCTAGGGTGATGGTGGATTAAATAACGGACAGATTTGAGGACCTCGAGCTTGACCACCCTATGGGTGAAGGGGAGACTCGGCTGGGTTCTTCTCTGAAGACTCCATGCCTATGGCGGAAGGAGCTCATCAACCTGCCGAACTGGACGCCTCCGCCTCCTCCTCCTCCTCCGGTGAGTCAGGGCACTCTACCTCCTCCTCCGCCTCCTCCTCTGGCGAGTGATCAGGGCACTCAGCCTCCTTCTCCAGCATGTCACTACTAGGGAAAAGCTTATACACAGGATCTTACCAGCAGCGAGTTTTAAAATAAGGTGCTGCTGCAATGTAGCAATAGCGCGCTCCGGCAATACGCGCTTCTGAAATAGAAGTATCACTAGCGCGCCTTCTCTAAGCCGCGCTACTGCTATAAGTCCCACGACCCCGCCGCGAAGCTAGTTCTAGCAGCAGCGCGTTTATTCGGACTGCGCTACTGATAGGTAGTTTAGTAGTAGCGCCTTTGCCTTTAGAGTGCTACTGCTAAAACTCGCTATCTCCACCCCACGTACGCTCCTCTCCGCGATCCACACTCACACACTCAGACTCATCCCCCCCCACCCGCGCGCGCGCCGGTCCTCCCCCGCCGGCCGCCGTCGCCTACCCCTCTTCCCTCTGTGCCGCCGTCAACTCCTCCTCCTCGCTGGACTCGGTACCGCCCTCCTCCTCCGTCCTCCCTCGACTCGCCGCCGGCCGGCCCCTCCTTGCTCCGCCTTCCTTCTCCGTCCTACTCTCTTCTCCCTCCTCAAGTCGCCCCTCCTTCTCCCCCCTCCCTGCTACATTTTGATTTAGTAGGCTAGTTCATATGCAACATTTTGATTTAGTTGATTTAGTAGGCTAGTTGATTTAGAACATTTTGATTTAGTAGATTTAGTAGGCTAGTTGATTTAGAACATTTTATTGTTATTTTTTCTATACATGGATATGTAGATGTTTTTGTTTTTTTGTAATAAGTTATTTTTTGGCAAAATGTAGGTGCCAATTTAGTTAAAATCACATGCTACTATTTTTCTTTCCTGTGAAGTGGATCGTTAATCCTTTGCTCATATTGCTTTAGGAAAATGGCGCCGCCGCCACCACCACTATGTCGACTATGCAAGTCAAGGTGCGCCAGCAACCTTGCAACTGGCAAGCTGTTCGGCATCTACTTCCAGCCGAGTTTTCGTCATGCGGCGGTAAGAAATTAGATGAAATGTAACAACTATTTTATTTTTAGTGTTGACATTACTGCATTGTATCATTTTGCTTTTTTTACACAGATCGTCCCATTAAATGTGAGGTTGAAATTCAACAAGCTGACAGGAGACACTTTGACATTTGAGGCTCCTTGGGGGCCGTACACTATGGAGGTCGAGAAAGGAAGCAATATGTCGCAATTGGAGGAGATGGATGGGCCCGTTTCATCGCCCACATGCGTCTTACTGGTGGTGAGTTGATCAGGTTCTCCTTCAGAGCAGAAAGACCCAAGCTGGCTGTCATTTATCTCAACCTGATGGAAGATGATGAAGATGACGAAGATGATGAAGATGATGAGAACCCACTTCATGAAGCCACCGTAGCTCAAAGAAGGAGGTTGAGCGAGGAGGAGGTGCGCAACCTATGGGACATAATTCCGCCACGTGATGACTTTGTCGGGGTGCCATTCGTGACCGGCCTGACAAGTACCATGGTCGATCGGCATGAAATGGTATGTTATACTGACTGTAGTAAGTTGATGATATATATATATATATATGCTTTATTGTTATACTTACAAATGCAAATTATCCGATGATATGCTTAGTGTAGAGTCCAATGACATGCTATGTGGAATCTAGTCGATGATATGCTATGTGGAATCTAGTAGATAATCCATATATACTTATTAGTAGAATTCATGATTAATTAGTACAAATGCGTAGTACTGTGTCTTTTGATAGTGTAGAAATATAGGCTTAATAGAAATATATTTGCAAGAGTATGTGCGAAGCTATTTATTAATTGATATGTTTTTCTTATTCAGAAATTGCCAAAGAACCTATCTGCGAGTTGTGGTATCGAGCCTGATGAAGAAGGCTCAGCTAGACTACGCCTTACCACAAGGGGCTCTGTCACCACCTGTACTTACCACATGGACACAGACGATGGTCGCACACACTTAAACTCGGTTGGGTGGAAGAGATTCCTTGTTGGCAAGAATCTTCGTGTTGGACAGGCCATCCTAATTACTATCAGGAACACCCGCCGCCCAGGCTTGAGGATGATGATCGTCGTCGATATCATCTAGAACTACATATATGTGTGTGTGTGTGGCTATATCATCTAGAACTACATATGATGATTGTCGTCGATATCATGTAGAACTTCATATGATGATCGTCGTTGATATCATCTAAAACTACATATGATGATCATCGTCGATATCACCTAGAGTACTGCTTGAGGATGCATGTTGAGTATATATGAAATTGTTATCTAGTACGCCCTCCATTTCAAATTACTCGTCGTGGTTTTAGTTCAAATTTGAACTAAAACCACGACGAGTAATTTAGAACCGAGGGAATACTACCTAGTACCTATAATGCTTTATGGCTTTATGAAATTGATATCTAGTAGTACCTAGTATCTCGAAATTGTAGTTTATTGAAGCTGAAACGGGGTTGAAATGATGAAAGATATAGCAGTAGCGCGGGGCTAGGAAATCGCTACAGCTAACTAATAGTAGCGCGTTCTGTAAAAGCGCTGCTGCTATAGTCAATAGTAGTAGCGCGTGTACATACAGCGCTACTACTAAGAGTTAGCTGTAGCGCCTTATTGGTAGCGCGGCCTCCCGTGCTGCTGATAGCCTAAAAACCCACGCTACTACTAGGGTTTTCCCTAGTAGTGTGTGGCGGCACTCCGCCTCCTTCTCCGCCTGCGCCGGCGCGCCTGAGCAGCCAGCCTCCGGACACTACTAGGGAAAACCCTAGCAGTAGCGCTGGTTTTGTGCTCACTAGTAGCGCGGGTAGGCGCGCTACTAATAAGGCGCTACAACTATTGCTTAGCAGTAACGCGTGCCGCACGCGCTACTGCTAGGACAAATAGCTGCAGCACTTGTTCACTCCCACGCTGTTGCTAATGTAACTACTGGCAGCGTGTTTTCTTTCCATCGCTACTAGTATTGTTTTTTTTTATTTTTTTTATTTTTAGTGTATTTATGCGCCATCGTACAAATATTGATACAATACCAGTTACGAGGTTTACATCATTATGTCCATAACAGTGTGTCAAATGAAGGTGGATTAGGTTCAAGTGGAGGCAATATGTGGTGCATGTCAAAAGTATACTACTAATCCAAACTTGATCTAGTTTGGACTAGTAGTACTTTTGATGTGCACCACATGTTGCCTCCACTTGAATCTAATCCGCCAGCACAAGCTATTTAATCATCATCATAATCATTAGCACCAACAATATTTATTTAATCACTACTAACACTAGCTAATAATAATCATCAGTCATTACCACCAACACTAGCTATTTTATCATCATAGTAATAGTGTAGCACATCATCATCCTCAAACTCATTTCTAGCTAATCACTCCTGCTGCTCTCTCTTAGGTAAAACAACATAAAACATGTGTAGCTCTCCTCCTTGATCAAGTTGGAGCATGCAGATGAACTTGTCTCCTAATTTTGGGTAGCACATCTGTTTGCTGCCCCCTAGTACTTGTCTGCGCTCCCCCATCACATATCTGGTCCAGTCTTGCACTATTAAGCATTCATCATTGATCTTGAATGCACTAAAGTAACATGTAGGATATCTTGGCCGTAAGCTAATAATACTCATGGTATAAGTTGAAGCAAATGAAGCAGATGTTATGCTTAATTACGAAAAAGACTTGTCGTTGTGACTTACTGTATCCATTTCAAAGTTCTCGTCCAGCTTGATGCTGAAGCGCCTATCATCATCTAGGAAGATTCCGTCGCACAGGCCGCGCTCGTCTTCGCAGTATTTGCAAATACCGAAATCCTTTTTGTCCTCAGACATTTCCTATGTTCATAGTTAAAACATTAATTGAAAATCGATAAAAGACAACTACCAGGATACTCAACACACAAATCCGGGGCACTCGATATTTCCTACATATTCTGGCAAAAGTCATGCCAAAATTCACGGAAAAATCCGGCATGACCTTTGCTAAAATAGGATATATCGAGCGCCTGAAATTTGCCAGAACGGAAATGAATCAACACTCCGGCAAAACATAGGCCACTCGGAGGTGTAACCTGCAAACATGACCGGCCACTTGGATATTGAGCAAAACAAGATATACATTTCAAAATATCTTATAACACTCAAATTAGCATGCATTCAATAAGCAAAAGTAAATTATCTCATGCGTCCGTACATCATCGAATATTATCACTAATACATCCCGAATAGTGTCATACATATAACATCACTAGTACAACTAAAACCCTAGCACACGACGGGTATCGGCGCGGGCGGTGGACACCCACAAAGAAGGAACCATCACGGGATCATAGCTCCAGTGAGATCCCTGGAGAACCTGCCAGGTATTGGAGAACTTGTGCTCCAACGCAAACAAGTAGCGACGAACGTGCGCGTCCTCCTCACTGACACGGTGACGCACCACCTCCGCGGAGTCCTCGAGCCTCTGGACCATCACTGGCCCACGCGACCGCCACTAAAGAAGGTTTGGGTCAACGACAGGCTGGCTCCTCACCAACCTGCGCCCCCCGGTAGGTAGCGCCTCCCAGTACCACCCCGGCGGAGCCCAGTCCCGGACATGGCCCATCTGGTCAAGCAGGTGTCGTCCTCCGCCGACTCGACGATGAGGATGCGGGATAGGCATCGTCCACGTCGATGCAGGAAAATTGCTTTAACTAAAAAAATAGCAACAAGTTCTTACTAACTAGTTCTATTAATTCAACTAGTTCTTACTAAAAATAAACTTACTATAAATAAAAATATTCTAGTACCTAATTAGTACCTAGTTCTTACTAACTAATTAGTACCTAAGAACTACTACCCTAATTACCATCTAATTTGATGAACCTATAGGGGTGGAAAGTGGTAGCGGATATTCCAATTATCCAACTATAAAGTGAAATAAGTGGTCAAATTTTACTCGTTTTATGATTTATCTTAGAAATTTGATTCGTTTCCACCCTTACATGAACCCTAACTCATTTGAGCCGCATCCGCATCCAATTCGTTTCCACCCTAACTAATTTGATGGAGGTAGAAACCCTAGGCAGAGGTAGGGGAGAGGGAGGAGCAGGCGTGCTCACCTCGGGTGCCTGCGACGAGGGAGGGGCAAGCGGCGTCGAGGTCGTGGTCGGGGCTCTGGGGCGGCGTTGAGGTCGGGGGGCGGGGGCGGCATTGAGGTCGGGGTCAGGGGTGGCGTCCTGGGCGGCGTTGAGGTCGGGGCGGGGCCGGCGTTGAATCTGGGGTCGAGGCGGCATGGGGAGAGCGTGCGGCGGCCGAGGGGCGACGGCGGCGGCGAGAGTGGAGTTGATTTGGGGGATGAAGTGGCCGTGGGGAAGGACGAACCGCGTGGTTAAGTCGGAAGTACCAGTAGCGTGTTCCAGAAAGGGCGCTACTGCTACGTTAGCTACAGCGCATTCTGGAATACACGCTGCAACTAAGAAGATTAGCAGTAGCGTTGGGCCATTATACGCGCTACTGCTAGGTTGGGCTAGCCATGTGCGCCTAGTTCAAACGTAGCAGCAGCACTTTTCGCTAGTACGCGCTACTGCTAAAGTCATAGCAGTAGAGCGGTTTATTTACGCGCGCTGCTACTAAGTAGCAGCAGCGCTTGATTTTGTACAGCGCTACTGGTAAAATTCTGTGTATAGGCTTTTCCCTAGTAGTGCCTCCTTCTCTGCCTCGCCAGCAAGGGCGGAAGAGACCCGCCGCCGCTCCGGCTCCTCCGGAGCGTCGTAGTCCTTCTCCTCCGCCTCGTAAGCAAGCACGAAAGAAGACAGCCGCAGCCGCTCCGTCTGCTCCGGCGTCTAGCAGTACATCCAGAGGCGGGAGGCAATACAGATTCGGTCCTTCTCTGAAGACTTCAGAGAAGTTACCATACAAGAGGACCGAGGAGGAAAACACGAATATCGTGCGAGGCAAAGTGATGAAATTCTTTGAAGGGGTGAAAGCAAAGAAACATCCACCTCCGGAGGAGAAGATAGATCCGATGAAAGCGAAGCGCACTCTGGATGCCCTGAAGAGACCACCAAATTCTCTGCCGAAAGCCAACTATGACCGCATTATTGAAAAGTCATTTCTCGAAGCGAAGCGGTCGGGAAGTACTGTCAGTGATCAAAGGTTAGCAGAACGACGAGCTGGGAAAAAAAATTGCCCAGCTCGGCGAACAAGCGGACCAATCGTGCCGCCCGCTCAAGGTGTCTAGCGACATTGTTGCTAATGATTCGAGGATGGTACCCGGTTATAGCAATCTTGGAGATTACCTGCCCGACGATGTACATTATGATTTCTTTGAGGTGGACGAATACAGCTACAAGTACGGGAAGCCTCTCGTCAAAGATGAAAAATCTCTAACAATGATGATGCGAAGATTCCATGATTGGTACATGAAAACCTGCAGAGAGTCTGGGGGGACAGATATTTTGACGTTGAGAGTTAAAGAGGAGCATGACCTCATTGGAATTGAACTGTTGAATGTTCCATTTGAGGAGTTCTTCTAGTTATCAATCAACCGGCCCTCGATAAATTAACGATCACTTGCTACTGTCTGTAAGTACTACTTCTGTCATTAAGTCTCTATATATAGGTCAGCTCTTTCATTGCATATATTTATAATTATCCTCACTATATTATGCAGATTGAAGATCGCCGAATTGAAGAAAAGATAAATCGGTGATATTGGGTTCGTTAACACAAATCTCATAGATGAAAATGAGGTTAAATTTCATGCCAAAATACCGAGGCCAACTTGCTACGATCGTTGGTAATAAATGAAAACAAAGATATAATACTCTTTCCTTACAACTTCAAGTGAGTGTTATTGTCTTGTGCATATACGGTTTCCCTTATTAGTCCAGGTCATAGTAATGTAATTGATGAGTTATGCATGCGTCTTAGACTTCGGGACTGCCGAAGAAGCTTGATCAGGGACTAGTAACTGTCTTACACTCGAGACGAAAATATCCTAAGGAGTATGCACACATGACTGAAATGCTCGAGAAGTAAGTTAAATTGATCATTATCGCACCATATCAGCAACTTTGTTCATTTCCTGATATCAAGTAATTGTTTTCTTTGTCTGGCAGGGTTTGGATAAAATTCACCAAAAAAGCACCGGGGCTGCCGAAGAAGCTGCAATTTAGACACCCGAAAGTAAGTACTACTAGCATGTTCCGCGCATCTCCTACAGATTCAAGCGCTAGTTTCATCAATACCATTTATAGCATGCTTGCTTATCAGTTTGATTGGCCTCTATTTCTTGTAAAGTGGTTGTGCCAGGAAGCCAGGAATAATTACTGTGGATACTACGTTTGCGAGTCCATCCGCCACACGACCTGTGAGCGGGGCTACTCTGACGAACAATATGAAGTGCGTAAGCAATAATATTCATAATTTTATTTTATTACCATCATTTGTGTTGAGTTTCATTTATTCATATATATATGTATTGACCCCCTTCTTCAAATTAGATTTTTCGGATGCGGGATGAAGTCCTACCACCAGATCGTATGCAAGCAATTCAAGAGGAATTGGCGGCATTCTTCCTTGACCACGTGATCGCTAAAGACGAAGAATACCATGTGAACCCTGTGTTCATATATAATTAGGATATTATATTGTAAGAGATAATTATATTGTATATATGTAGCCAGTAGCATCGGATAGATATACGAGAAGTTGTTGGTCGACCAATCTCTCGGAGAAGGAGATGTGGTCGATATCACTTCTCTCTGTATGCATATATTCATGACGATCTTCTGTTTCCTTCATTTTTTTAGAAAAGGAGGATGACCCCCGGCCTCTGCATCTGGGAGATGCATACGACCACTTTATTGATTATTCTCGAGGACCTTACAAAGTATTACAAACAATATACCCGAATCCACCATCTTGGCAACATATGCCACTACTCATATCCATATGATGAAGGGATGCTAGCTGGGCCACTACCCAAACCACTCACCTAAACCTAATATCAAAAGCCGAAAGCTCCAGCCGAGCCACATACAGGGTCTGGGGCACAATCCGGTCAGACGCACTTGTGTTTCGTCGCCGCCATCTTCCACAGGTCCGTCTTCAGATCATATTGAGGCTTCTACCTTGTCTGGCCACTCTGCCATCGACGTCACCATGACGCTAGACAGCTACCTCCTCCTGCGCGAGTCCATCTCCGCGCATCAGACGCCGAGCCTCCACAGCGCCATGCCGCCGATCTCCGCCGCCATCAATGTGTGAGATGAAGTACCGCTCCACCATCCCCCTAGCACCACTTGCTCCAAAATGATGCCCCTAGGAGGGAAAGCGATAAAACGCCATCATCATCCGATCCGGAAGACCCAGATCTAGGGTTTCTCCCGGAGCATCCCAAGCCTGATGACGCAGACTGCAATGACGATGCCTCGAGAAGGGAACGACATCTCAGACGCCATCATCGTCCGCCATGACCGTAGTCGGCGCGATTTTCATCGGCAGTTGCTCCACCAGACGTGCGCCACCGACGTCGCTGGTCCCTTCATCCGGAGTAAACTCTAAAACGATGCCCTAAAGAGGGACTACGACGCAAAATCGCCGTCATCGCTCGACCCCAAGGAGATCTAGGGTTTTCCCCGGAGATGCCCGTGCTGTCAAGGACCAGACAAGGGTACAATCCCGGCGGATCTGCCGAGCTGCCGACGAGTCGCACCCGCCACCGTGCCGACGGCAGACCAGCGATCAAGGCCCACTCTTGGGCATAGATCCGGCCGCGCCGCCGCAACCCGATCCGGTCACGCCGCCGCCGTCCCTGGCGGCCGCGACGCACCAGATCGCGAGGCCTCCTGCCGCGGGGGAGAGAAGTCGTCGAGGCGCCGCCACCACCCGCCGTGGCATCCGGCCCGCCGCCATGCTCCGGCCCGGGGGCGCTGGCCCGCGCCAGCCCCATGCGAGCGAGATGGCTCGAGTCCCCGCCGCTGGCGGTGACGACCAGGCTTCGCCAGGCCGTGCCCTTAGGCGGCGGCAAGGGAGGAGGAGGAGGAGTGGGGGAGGGCCGGCCGACGGGATCTGGGGGCCTCCCGGCCGCCCACGCGGGGGGCGACTCGGGAAGGGAGGGGGAGAGGTTTCCTTCATTTGTTTACTAGCTAGCGTGTCGAGTCTTCTCTATACGTATAATACGTAGCGTACGTCGACCAAGCACGGAGATAAGAAAGGACACTTCACTCTATTAATTAGCTAGATAACACAATATATGAAACACCTAAATTAACCCCGCAAAACCCCTAAACCACCCCATTTCAAAAAGAAAATCTTAGCTCCTGTCAGCTGCTGACGCGTGGACGCCTATTGGTCCCGGTTTGTGCCACCAACCGGGACCAAAGGGTCTCCTGTCTGAGCTCGCCGCACGGGCCACGTGGAGACCCATTTGTCCCGGTTCATGTAAGAACCGGGACTAAAGTCCCAGGGCATTAGTAACGACACTTTAGTCCCGGTTCAATAAACAGGACAAAAGGCCCTTAAGAACCGAGACAAATGGCCCTTTTTCTACTAGTGATGCTGGTCTCCGCGTGCTCTGGGCCGACATGAATGCGGCATGGTAAGCGGCATGTGCATCACATTTGTCCGGGGAGGGGTGGGTGAGGAGGTTTTTATGGCCCGGGGGGTCAGAAGCGGGCATGAGATCGGTCCGGACTACCGCAAAGCCCTCAGATTTGTCTCCAGTTTGCGGGAGAAATCGCTATCCGAACCGTTCTGTGGACCGATACAGAATTGTGTTGGATGGCTTCCGCGGTCCGGGCAATGCGGTCTGAACAGTTGTGGGAGGTTCGAGGGTCCGCGTCGGAGATGCCCTTAGTAGCCTGTTTCAGATCCTATGTTTATATCACGTAAATAATAATAATAATAAGATCCTATGTTTATCCTCAACTAGCACTCAATGTATGATTGGTACGTTGGTCCTGAAGTCTGAAACAATACTGCAACTCATCATATATTGATCGTTACTTCTGCCCTCTGATGAAGTCTGAAATCTCAATAGAGAACACACCAATTCATCAGCTAGGAGATTATTCGACTCACAATGGCATCATGATCAGTAGGTGGATCATCTCTTCTCATTGCTTCTGCAGCGACTTGCCTCTGACGACGAAGCCGTCCTTCTTGGCGGCGTAGTAGGCGACGAGCTGGTCCCGGCTCGGTAAGCACGCCCGCACGGCCTCGTCGGCGGTGTACTCACTCCGCCACTGGCACAGGGCCGGGAACTCCTCCTCGCCCATCAGCGTGCCCTCCGCTCCGACTCCGGCGAGCTCCTCCAGCACCGGGAGCCAGGCGGCGAGGGCGCTGGCGGCGACGTCGAGGTACCCAGCCGCGTCTCCCCCGAAGAACCGCCTCCCCTGCAGCCGCGCCTCCAGTAGCGCCAGGTTCGCCCTCGTCTCCTCCGCGAACCCGCGCCGAGCATCGCGGTCCTCCGCCCACAGCGCCTTGAACAGCGTCCGCGAGAGCTTGTCAGCGGTGAACTGCGCCCAGAAGCGGGCATCCGCACGGTCGAGCTGTCGACGGGGAGCAGCGGCGGCCCGGGGAAGGCCTCGTCGACGTACTCGATGATGACGACCGACTCGGCGACGGCACGGCCGCGGTGAAGGAGAAGAGGCACCTTCTTGTGCACGGGGTTGGTGGCGATCAGGGTGGACGACGCGGTCCGGTCCGGCGGTCCGGCTCGTGGCCTGCTCGGCTCCGGCCGGCTCGGTCCTGGCCCGCTGAAAAAATCGGCCGGTCCGAGCTCGGCAAACCAGCCCGACAAAGCTTCGGTCCGGTCCGGCCTTTAACCGAGCGGACCGACGAACACGAGCTGTGGCATGGCGAGAGCGTGGCGGGGGCATGTCACGACGAGGCAGGGGCGTGGCGGGGGCGTGCCAAGGGCGTTGCAGGGACGTGGCGGGGGCGTGTCGAGGTCGTGGCGGGCGTGTGTCGAGGTTGTGGCGGGCGCGTGGCGAGCGTGTGGCCAGAGCTACGTGGCGGGCGCGTGGTGGGCGCATCGGTTGTGCGTTGGTCTGCGCCGCCGTCGTTCATCCGCGCGGCCACCGGTCTCCCTGACGCTGGAAAGCATATCTACTGGATGCGCCATGCTCGGATCTATCATCTGGAAGGTAGAACTTGAAGCGGGAGGCCCTACACCGCCGTCGTGCACCGGCCGTCGTGTCAGATTCATCGTCGCTGTTGCTGCCCGAGCTCTGCTTGGCCGCCGTGCCGTCCACCATGAGTCACCGAAGTCGATGGACACCTCCACGACGAGCCCCGCTGCCTCCAGCGCTCTTCCCGCGTCGCCGTGCTCCGGCGCGAGCTTTGGGATGACCATCGGCCGGTACAAATGAGCCACTCGGTCCGGCTCGGGCTTTCGTTGCCGCGATCCGGTCCCTGAAAACAGAACCGCGACACTACTCGGTCCGATCCGGTCCGGACTGCCGACGGCCGGTCCAAACGACAGCTCGGTCAGGGACCGGACCAACCCGGACCGTGTCCATCCTGAGGTGGCGAGCAGCAGGGCGCTCTTGTTGCCGAGGTCCTCCTCGACGAACTCGTTGGGGACCCCCTTCAGCCGGAGCGCCGCCTCGGCCCGGTGCGTGAACGGGCTCCCGAACGAGCCCAGCAGCTTCACCGGCTCGCCAGAGCTCATCTTTACGCCTCTAACCTCTGTTGTCTTTTGTTTCTTCTGATTGGGATTAGAAAGAGAAAGCCTTCCCACGGGAATCTTTTTAGAGGTAGTTAAATTGGGTTAAGCGAGTGAGTGAGCGTGGGGCACATGACCTGTCGGATTTTTTGTCCGATGGATAAGATGCGGTTGACCGGTCAGCATGGGTAGCCTACACGAATTGTGGGCATGTACGCGTCACTTCTAAATTGATCACAATTGGCCATCGTTTTCAAACTCCTTATCATATCTGGACGTGGATTTTTAAAGATATACCTTCAATATAGTTTTGAGACCCGTACTAGACAACTGCTCCCTCCATTTTAAAATAGATGACTCAACTTTATACTAATTTTAGTATAAAGTTAAGTAATTTATTTTGAAACGGAGAGAGTAACTTACTGTGTGAAATTTTCTCTTTTTCGTTGCTTTCAAATAAAACAATATATGAACTTCAAACTTTGCAATATAATAAAACATTCTTACTACAATGAGAGAAAAAACTTATAGACTTTTTTGACCGATATGAATATACAAAATGAGATTTTCTTTATTCAAAAATGTTATTTTTAGTACTTATGATGCACGAAAAAATCTAAAAGTTTTGTCTCTCATTGTAGTAAGAATGTTTTGCTATTTTGCAAAGTTTGAAGCTCATATGTTGTTCTATTTGGAAGAAAAAAAAGAGAAAAGTTCTTGCATGAATCGCGATGCAGAGGTGCACCTAAGCCTAAGCCCCACAAGATATTTTCCTATCATATCTAGGGGTCTAGTCTGACAGGAGGAGCACCCCCCCTCCCCGCCCTCTTCCACCGCGCGCGCAACTCGGGCAGGGAACAAAGCCGCCGCCGAATACCCTCTCCTTCTTCGCCCCTCCCCCGCCGCCGTTAGGCAAAACCCACATGGCGTCGACGACGGCGAGCCGTTCTTTCTTCGCCCTCTCATGTGGCCTCAGCAGCGCGGGGGCTCGGCAATAGTGGGGTGTTAGGGGGGCACGACGTGCTGGCCTAGGCAGGTGCGGCGAGCATGCGACAGACGCGCGAGGTGTTGTATGGTGGACGCGTAAGGAGATGTGTGCCTGGGCGTCGTGAACAGTTGCCGGGTGCGGCGTGGTGATTGCCATCAGATCCAGGGCAGCGCATGAGCATGGTGCCAATGAGTTGCTCCAAGCACGAATTTGCGGCGCACGGGGCGTGAGAGGCACACAGTCTCTGACATCTGTTGGGTGGCGACCGGTGGTTCTTCGCATGGCGGCCCAGTTTGTCGTTGTCTCCTATGTGTGCCAGAGCTAATCTAAACAAGAATGTGACCAGTTGCGAGGCTAGGCCAGGAAGATTGGGGGGGGGGGGCAAAGAGAAAACACAACACAATTTCTAGGGAAGACAAAAATCTCTATTTTTTTCCAATCTAAAAATCTCTATAAAAAATTCTTCACTAAATTTGCCCAGGTTGGGGGGCCATGGCAACTGCAGGGATGCATGTAGCTCCACCAATGGAGGTAACCATGGAGGCGCCGGATGAATTTGCGAGCTCTCCTGCCAAGATTCAAAAAAAAGATCAAGTGTGATAGGATCATATTTTTTAGAACGAAGACGAAAAAAGCGTCTAGTTTAAAATTAATAAAGCCGACAAACTTAGCAAAGTGACATGAGTTAAATGGAACACAAATCCGAAGCTATACACTGAGGTACAAGGCCAATGGCCCATAAGAGGAGAATGCAGGCTCGTGACGCAAGAGAGACGGATACCCTAGATCACCTCTGGAGGGTGACACGCCATGGTGTGGATGTTACACATCTTGTCCATCGCTTGTTGCATTGATTCAACATCCGGACGTGACCCCAATGGAGTCGGTTGTTGTACGAAGAGAATGCATTTGAATATGCAGTGAGTAAGATGAGGAGGGAACACCGAATTCATAGTAATCTTCTTTCTAATAGTCCAGAGTGCCCAGAGCAGTGCTCGAACGCAGCACCACATGATCTCATGGTCGCCTAGCGTTGCGTCCTAAGGATAACGAGCAAGCCTACCTCGGAGGACGGGTACCATGCATGGCCCGAGAAGTCCCAGGCACCGCTTCAATACCCTTTGGAGGTATGTCCTTTATTTAATGGTCTTTGTAGGTATGTTGGCATGTTCATGGGCTTGCGACATCAATAGAATCAAGCTAGGGGTCAAACCAGAGAAGTCCCAGGCACCAGATCAATACCCTTTGGAGAGTTTGATGATTTGACGTTTATCAAAGTGTCCAAAATGAAGATCCAAGACCACAGATGCATCAAGCTTTTATTTAGCAATCCAACGAGCCCAAGAACGTCAAAATCGGAGTTCATATTAAAAATGGTGACCAAAATACGAAACAGCTCGCGAAGCCAGGCTGAAGGACGGCCTTCCATACGAGCGGAGCTTCTCGTATGGACGGTCATCTGACCTCCTGACAACTCCTAAATCAGCAATAACGACGCCGATTGTGCTCCGATTTTGTCCCCGATTTTCCCTACGGAATGCTTGACGGCCAAGGCTTGTATTGGATGTGGATTTGGATTCCCTAGAGCCCTTGGATGAAGGGGAGGAGGTTATATCAACAGAGGAGACCCGAGGAAGCCTCCTATAAGAAGACCTCCAACCCTAGCCGCCAGAGATCACCATCTCCATCCTTCACAAGTTCCATTAGCCGCCACCACACTGCCAGGGTAGCAACTCCACCATAAAGAGAGGGCCATGACAAGAAGAAGAAGAAGAGGAGGAGGCACCCCTACACCCGGCGCCGGCCGGAGGGCCGGTGCCCTCTCCATATCGCCGCTGCCACCAGGCTCCTCTCCATCTCCAACATCATGTTGGCTTGTAACTTGCCTCTATCCTCTATGTACTTCATCTACATGTTTGAGTGAATTACTAGTTCTTGCAGAATAGGATGAACTCTAGTTTGTACTAGAACCGAATAATTTTGCGTGATATGAAATAACCTTTTCATGTATTGTTAATGTTTTTTGTGATGTTGGGTGAAGTGCATCATCCAACATTTGCCAATTTTGGACACAAGGATATTACTATTGGATGAAGTAGAGAGTGAAGAAAGCAAGTGACAGTGCAATCTTTAGGGAAGTGGAGGATAAATGTGACAGAAGTAACCTCTACCTATCCCATCTCTACCAATCCGACAGGGTAATAACATAGACAAACCTTTGGCCGTGTACACAGGGAAACCCTTAATCATCGTTGCCATAATCCGCTCAGGGAGGAACGGTGGTGGCGTGCGTGATACGGTTGACTACGACTTATCTCCGTATACTGTACGGGCTCCGCCCACAAATATCTACATGAAAACTGGCTTAAGTACTCGTAGGACGTGCGGGTAGTAATGATTCTGAGCGCCTCGAGAATGCATTTTACTCAAGAATCGCCCCTTATTTTATTTGTTGTTTTATTTATGTTTCTACCTCGGAGGCTGTTTTCCACGTCCCCCTCCGCTTCCGTCTCCCGCGCAGCCACGTCCTCACCTGGTTTCGGTGCTTCGACCGGCTCTTCTGCGCCGACAACATCGATATCACCTCCTACAACTCCTTCGGCTGCCACGCTGCTATCCAAGACATCAGAGGCTGCAGCCGCCACGAGCTCCGCATCCACCACCTCCTCACGACAGAGCGAGCCCGCTTGCCCGATCTCTCGGAATGCGTTGGAGGTGTTATCTTTTCCGGCAACCTTGTCCTCACCTTCACGTCATGGCAACACAAAATCAACTACTGCCGCATTGGGGATGCTTAGTGGCAAGCGGCGCAGTTGAATGAAGGCTGCCACGTTTACAGTCTGATATTCGTGAAAGGCACCCTCTATGCATTGATTTATCCAAATTATCGTCTCGCTGTTACCGAGTCCGAGCTTGACAACAATTTGGTGGTATTGTCGTTTCTTCGGGATAAATTTAGCGCACATCAGAACGGTTCGACTTTCTGGCTTGCGGAGTGCCTTGGTGATCTATTGCTCATTTTTAGAACCGGGTTGTACCATGTTTTCCGATGGCAATCCGGGGAGAGGAAGTGGTGAGGACCGATAGCATTGGTGCTTGTAGCTTGTTCTTTAATGGTCCTCATTTGCAGGCTGCCTTGGTCCAGATCATCCGGGAGTTCGAAGAGACTGCTTATACTTTACTGGACCCTTTGGGAACTGAAGTGAGTATTCTTTGGTTGATAGATCTTTGCATGAAACTGTTGCCGACTACCCAGGGCGAGAAGTAAGGAAGGAATACGAGTACTAGTTGCTTGGGTCCTTCCATCCATTTGAATCAGTACAATTGCTTATCAGTACTGCCCAGAAGTTCTCAAGGTACATTTGCTGAATCATTACACTTGCGACTTGTTAATGTCTTTTTCTTTGCATGTTCTGTGTGTAAATCAAAATACTGAAGTAACTCCTTAGGGCATCTCCAGCCGTTGGCCCCCCCAAGACGCATAAAAAACGCCCCCTGGGGGCGAGCCGGCGATGCACTCGGCGCTGGGGGCGGGTTTGCGCCCAGTCGTCGCCCCCAGGCGCCGAAATTGGCCCACTTTGCAGCCCAATTTCGGCGGATAAACGGCCCATATGGGCGAGAATAGGCCTATATCCGGCGTGGTTCGCCGTGTCTCGGCGTTCAATTATCAACACAATTATTTCTTATCACATATTTCATCATAGAAAAATCAAATACTTCAACAAAATACTACAACAACAAATAATTCAATACAAATTATATTGTTCAACAAATAAAAACTCGTATTTCATCACGAGGCGTCCCTCTTAAGCCTCCATAGGTGCTCAATCAGATCTTTCTGCAGTTGATGATGCACCTGTGGGTCTCGGATCTCCTGACGCATACTGAGATAGGCAGTCCAAGTTGCCGGTTGCTGGTGATCAACTTAGGCTAGAGGACCCTGCCTGTAGTATGGTTCAGTGTCAATCACTGGGTCTTCTTGCTCGCTCTCGATGATCATGTTGTGCAAGATGACACAGCAAGTCATGATCTCCCACATTTGATCTTTCGACCAAGTCTGAGCGGGGTACCGAACAACAGCGAATCGAGATTGGAGCACACCAAATGCCCGCTCGACATCCTTCCGGCAAGCCTCCTGAACTTTCGCAAACCAGGCGTTCTTGCCTCCTGGCACAGGGTTTGAGATCGTCTTCACAAATGTCGACCATCTCGGATAGATGCTGTCAGCTAGATAGTAGCCCTTGTTGTATTGGTGCCCATTGATCTCGAAGTTCACCGGAGGAGAATGACCCTCAACGAGCTTGGCAAAAACAGGAGAGCACTGCAGCACGTTGATGTCATTGTGAGTTCCTGGCATACCAAAGAAGGAGTGCCAAATCCAGAGGCCCTGTGTGGCTACCGCCTCAAGCACCACACTGCAACCGCCTTTGGCGCCTTTGTACATCCCTTGCCAACCAAATGGGCAGTTCTTCCATTTCCAATGCATGCAGTCGATGCTTCCAAGCATCCCAGAAAATCCTCTTGCTGCATTCTGGGCTAGGATCCGAGCAGTGTCTTCCGCATTGGGTGTTCTCAAGTATTGTGGCCCAAACACTGCCACCACTGCCCGACAGAACTTGTAGAAACACTCTATGCTGGTGGACTCGGCCATGCGCCCATAGTCGTTGAGTGAATCACTTGGAGCTCCATATGCAAGCATCCTCATCGCTGTCGTGCACTTCTGGATGGAGGTGAATCCAAGAGCGCCAGTGCAATCCATCTTGCACTTGAAGTAGTTGTCGAACTCCCGGATGGAATTCACAATCCTGAGGAAGAGCTTTCGTCTCATCCGATAACGGCGCCGAAATGTTCTCTCACCATGAAGTGGAGCATCGGCGAAGTAGTCGGAGTAGAGCATGCAGTAGCCTTGCAGACGATGTCGGTTCTTTGCTTTCACCCGCCCCGGCGCCGAGCCACCTCGCCGCGGCTTTTCACTGCTCGCCAGCAGCTGGGCGAGGGCGGCGAGCACCATGAGATGCTCTTCTTCCTGGACGTCGGCCGCGGCTTCCTCCTCCAGCAGCGCGGCGAGCTCTTCCTCCTCGTCCGAGTCCATCGCCGAGGCAGGCAAAACGCCGAACACCTTGCGCTCGGTGGGCGTGGTACCCGCCGTTAAACCGCGCCTCTGCGGCCGGAAACGGCGGCCGGAAACGCCCAGCTGCTGCGGGAGGGGCTGCCGCGGCGAAGTGCTGCTATTTTCCGGCGGGGAATGGCTATCTAGCGGAGTAGGGCGGCGGCCGTCGCCAGGATATAGCTAGTGGTGGCCGAGGGCACGGGGGGTGTGAGGTAAGTCGGGGGAAGAAAACCTTGACTTTTCCCCTGTCGGTGTGGTCCAGGCGTGCTTTTCCCTAGCGCCGGAGCCCCCAACGGCTCCCCAGCGCGCCGGGTTCGGCCTGTGACCGCCGGGCGGAAAAAAGGTCCGAGTCGGCGATTTTCGGCGTCCTGGGGGCGCGACTGGGCCGTTTTTTCGGCGCCGGCGCCGAAAAAGTGGCCTGGGGGGGCCTGTTGGGGGCGCGGCTGGAGATGCCCTTAGCAACAAATGTATATGAATTGACATCCTGCTCACTGTGTTCTTCAAATATTTGACAATTGTGTTCACAAAATTTGTCTGGGGGTATGGTCTGCTTATTTCTCTTCTTGATGACAGCAACAAATAGTGGAACAGATACCTAGCACTACTAGAAAAACGGCTTATAGGCCATTATAGGCGCACCATGTATGTGGTCTGCTTATAGGCCACATTACTAATGGCGCACCTGGTGTGTGGTGCGTCATTACTAGTTTTGAAAAAAAAATGTTAACAGTGGCGCACCTGGGGATAGTGCGTCATTACTAAGTTGACATAGTAATAACGCACCTTCACAAAGTGCGCCATTACTATGTCAAACTTAATAATGGCACACCTATACAAAATGCGCCATTACTAAATGCACCCCCCTCCCGTGGACCGCCTTTTCAGTTTTAGAAAAAATAAAAGAAAATAATAGAAATGTCAAAGAAATAAAAGAAAATAAGTTTCCCATGTGATATGTGGTCTAGTTGTTGGGAAAATTTACAAATATGAATTTCGACTTTATTTGCAAAATCTCTCTGGAATTTAGTAAAATGGGCATAACTTTTGCATACGAATTCGGATTAAAAAGTTTTTTATATGAAAAATCATCTACTCGAAAAGTTACATCCGAATTCAACTGGGGAAACCCCGTTGAAGATTTTTATAATCCCCAAAAACCTAACAGAATAAAAGATATGGGGCTTTTAAGATCAAGAGGGGGGAAATGGAAAAAAAATTCAAACTTAGTAATTGCGCACCATTTGCTAGGTGCGCCACTAGTAACAAAAAAAATTGGTTTCGAACTTTTTTTGGAAGAAATGTTCAAAATATGATACGTAATAGGACCGGGAAGTTTGATATATTTTTTTTTCAAAATTTCATCACACTCATGAACATGAACAACATCAACAAGGTTTAATAGGATTGATATGATAGATATATCAATAAGTGCATGTTAAGTGAGCTGGTGCTAGAGTTGGATAAAACTGCGAAGTTAAGCGTGTTCGGGTTGGAGTAGTGTGAGGATGGGTGACCTTTCGAGAAGTTTGACCACGGAGTGCGATTTGACTTGAGATTAAGCAGATTGACCCGAGATTAAGAAAAAAACGAAAAAAATTCTGAAAGAAAAATTAAAAAAATTGAAAAAAAATTGAAAAAAAATTTGTTAGTAATGGCGCACTTCTGTGTGGTGCATCATTACTAAGTCAGATAATAATGGCGCATTGTTGGGCATAGTAATGGCACACTATGTGGTGCGCCTCTATTATCTCGGATAGTAATGGCGCACCTTTTGCGCACCTATAATGCGCCATTAATGGAAAAAAATAGATGCGTCACTAACAGGCCTTTTTCTAGTTGTGTAGGGAATGAATGGAGAACATTCACTTAATAAAAAATCCATACATATTGTATATCTAGATTTCAATCTAATTAATTGCCTCGTCGGGCTTGGGTAGACAGGCTTTGGTAGTGTGTGGCGCTTCCTCTGCTCCTGCAATGAGTGGGGGCTAAAATTTTCAGCCTACAACTGGTCGTGCAATAGGCCCGGCCGCTTGTCCGAAATGCCAAATATACCAACTCCCCTTACAATGCTCTTGCCTCTTATCTATCTTGAAAAAACTGAGTGTTGTTTGTCATGCTGAGGTGTTTTGAGGGTGCTTTGACGCAAGCGATTGATGGCATAATTGATCTGACGCCCCTCAAAGCAATGGCATATGCAGCGGTAGTTGGACAATCTTCTGTTAGAATAAATCCAAGGCCACCGTTGATCTATCAAAGATCAAGCAATCACACGAGGCACGACACCAAAATTTATTAACGAGGTTCACCGATATGGCTACATCCTGGGCCTGACTACGGATGCTCCTCCCCATGACACCGTCACAATACCGCACCCTGGCCGCCCGGGCGCCGGCACACAGCGCCGGCTCCCCCGCGTGCATGTGCTATTATGTTGGCATATGTTATACGTGTGTCTACTCCGCTATACATGAGAGGCCTAAGATACAAGTGTCCTACTAGAACACGACTCTACATCTTATGTAAACACAATGCAACTCATAGTCCAACTGTAACCTACCTTGTATACAATATTCGACACAACTCCAATAAACTCCACCTTGACGAATATTCTCCACCACCTTGGATTCGTCCATGCGTCAAACTTTCATGTACATTGAACTTGAGTATCACTGCTACTCCAAAGACTTCATGTGACTCCTCATGCAACTTGTATTCCCTCCTTTTCCTGGCCACAGTCAACGCTCGAGCGAAATTAAGTTCCACATCTACCATTCTTAAGAAGTTGCTCCCCACTACTTTCTATTCTCTCACCATGCACACTATACACATCAACGATGTGCCATGTCATCCTCTATTCTTAAATAGCTACCTCCCACTAAGAAATTTTCATGCAATTTGGTGATGCCACGTCATGGGCAGACATCACTTAATTTATTTTTTCTCCTCGCTTCGTGTCCGCGCACTAGCCTGGCCAGACCACTCGCTCGCTCGCCTCCCCTTCTTTTTCCGCTCAAAACGCTGGCCCATCACACGCTGAAATCTAGCCCATAAGACCGCTCGCTAGCCTCCCTTTTCTCCGCCCAAAAGGCTGGCCCACCACACGCTCGATTTCTTCTCCACACGAGAGTAGGAATCCCCGTCGCGGCAACGCTGCTTCAACCCTTCTCCATGGCGGTCGGCAGCGCCCTTTTGTCGCCCAAAGGATTCCCCATGGTAGGCTCGCTGCCTTCTGTCTTCTCCACTGCAGCACCTCTTCCTCTTCACCTTCTCCAGCCTCAGTTAAGCCCCACTACTTTTCTCCAACAGAAACGGATGGATTTAATTCCCCCTGCCCAGGTAACCGATGCAATTCCTCTCCCCATTAATCAGTGGAGCTGCTCGAGAGTCGCCGGGTTCTCCCTTATATAAATCAACCACACCCATCGCCTGCTGGTGCTCTGCATGTTGGCTGGACACATCTGCTCCCTCGACGCCGCGTCCCCTGTCTGTACCTTCTTCTTCGCAGCCCCTGTTCGTACCTGCTTCCCCGCAACCTCCTCATACAATAAGTTAGTATTACTCGCTGTTCTTTTTTTTTTTTGCAAAACTATGCTGAATTGGAACTATATGCATGCCCTCTTTTTTTGCAGTTAGCGAAAGGTTGGAAACATCCTAGGCCGGGTCACCTCTGCGGCCTCAATGCCACCTGCAATCTATTTCAATCCCATATTTGTACGAGGTTCTCCCTCATTCATCCACTCCCAGTCTCCCTGTACCATGTTGTTTCTTTGTTGTTAGATCACTACCATGCGCTTGGCCTGTTGATCCTTTTCGCCCTGCTTTCGTTTAGTATATATTCACAGAGAGTCAATGTTTGTATCATAAATTCTAGCACATAGCTGCAGGCCAATTCATTTTTTGGTTACTGACCGGACATTCTTAAGTATATACCTCTGAAAATATATTATACTCTTGCTTTGGGAGTCTCTTTGGAGTTTAGAGCTGCTATATAAATAGATGTTCTACTCATCTGATTGTGTAATATAGATGTGTAGGTGAGAGTTCAAACTGAACAATAATATGAGGTTTAGAGATGCATATGCAGATGGCCAATGGTCTCAAACGTGTTTGTGCTGTAGCAGCATATATGCAGTTCTGGTGATTGACTCACAAATTGGTAGAAATACAAAATCAGTACGATCATTCAGAAAAACCACGTTACTAGCTAGATCACTGTATAGCCCACTTTGTTATAACATTTTGAAGAGGTTGATTAGTATGCAGAACACAAAGGGTTCCATTATCCCATTAGTTGATCACAGGTTTCTAATAAATCTTTTCATTGAAGACTATATGTGTGATTTTTGAAATGAACCTTTTTTTGTGATGATAGTCATCTGGCTTGCTTCTTATTCTCATACATGGGAGCTTAGGAAACATTTTTTTCATCTTCTATAAAATCATTAAATTTATGTAATTTTCTGAGTGTTTTCTTATACATATTTAATCAGTATAGTTCCATGGGAAGGCTACTATTAGCTATTACCATCAGCAATATATCACAATTTTCCATGACGCTCTCATTTTACGTCTTCATGCAGCACTACAAACAACAAGAACGCAGGAAACATTTTAGGGCAGGCAGAGTAATGCTGCTACAAAAACAAAATCAGAGGTTTAATGCACCACATCACAGATTAAACCAGTCTCCATTCTATCCACTTAATACCTTCCTAACAATGCTACAAATTTGTACACTATGCAGGGCAACATCAAGCTATGCTACAATGATGATACATGCTTCAGTGCCATCCATGCCAGTTACTTATAGTATAGTATTATCAATAATGGTTACCTTGATCGCTACCTATTGTAACTAAGAAACATTCTCATACTTCAGGATGATTTTCAGCGGTACAAAACTACAAATATATTATGATGTGGGACTACATGTATCTGCGGCAACTGTTGGCATCATGTGCATCTTATTTTTTTGCAAAGTTCCACTTATATTCATGTGTTTCCTATTGACCGTCTTAATGTGGATTGCCAGCTCTACAGAATGCTAAGTTGGATGTGCAGTTTTGTCACTTCAGTTTAGATCCTCACCTTTCTTAGAAAATCCCGCAGCAACGCGCGGGGCATCATCTAGTTACTCTAGTTTGCGCTTCCAACTTCCAGAGTACCCGTCAACTCCATCACACACCAATCACTGACATGCATGAAAGTGAACAACTCACATATTGGGTGTCACGCATAAGAGTTACCTGAACTCAACATCACCGCTCTTCCTTGACCGCCTGTCTGAAACATGACGGAATTTCACCGTTGCTTGTAGTCATTCCGAGTCAAATTCACAGTTGTCTCACTACATGTATGACCACCAGATCCCTGGCCCGTCTCCATGCCCCGTGCATACCGCACGCCTCGCCGCTATTACCGCATCGAGCCTTTGCTGTCTCAATTGAGTCTTAAGGGTCGTGAACCCACGGCACTCAACCCCCACTGCAGAGAACCACCGATCATCAGCGACCGGTGACGAGTTTTACGCTTCCATCAGACCACTAGGCTCCAGAAGTCGGTCATCATCAGCATCCTATGTTGATGTCGTTGATCCCACCACCGTCTTCTGTTCCCACAGACTCACGTCGATCTGTCAGACTATCTAGCCCGACCCAGACGAACATGTCCGGCTGCACGACATGCACCAGACTTCACAAGCCTTGTATGCACATCCATATGACACGCTTGCCCGCGCGCCTCCGCCACCTGCCCACGTGTTCCAAGCCATCACAGCAAACCGACCCAGAAAAAAAACTTCCATGCAAACTGCACAATTCTTGTTCTTTTCTGTCACTGTTTGTTGTTGCTTCTCCGTGTACCATATAGCAGAACAAGGGACCGAACTTGATCCAACCAAACTGCTCTCATGCACACACATGTGGTCCTGTAGCCTTTTTTTCTCAAACAAATCCTCACGATGTGGCTATCCGTAGATCTCCAGCAGCTGCGCAGACGCGTCTCGCGGCCTCCATCAACTTCCCAGCGTCTTGCCCACCGGGTCAAAACACACCAGCCGCAAGTGCCCCACATGGGCCTCGCTGGCCGAGAGCCCCTAGGCCCGCACCTGGACCTCTCATCACAGAGAGGGCTCCTGCCTGGGCCTCTGCACGCGGGATCTCGCGTCCCCTGCTGCTTTCTCGCCGAGACCGCTTTCCGTGAAAATTACGACCAACATCCGCCTCGGAATCGTAACTCGCCGACGACATCGCCCATATTACATCCTGCAGATTTTTGTTGATATTTTCTTCCTCGTAGACCAACGATTACACAACCTTCGATCTTCGCAACCCTAGCTCATGATACCACTTGTTAAAATAAATTCGAGGCCACCGTCGATCTATCGAAGACCAAGCAATCACACGAGGCACGACACCGAGATTTGTTAACGAGGTTCATTGATACGTCTCCAACGTATCAATAATTTATGAAGTATTCATGCTGTTATAATATCTATCTTGGATGTTTAATGGGCTTTTATATGTTGTTTTATATGATTTTTGGGACTAACCGATTAACTCAGAGCCCAGTGCCAGTTTCTATTTTTCCTTGTTTTTGAGTATCGCAGAAAAAGAAAACCAAACGGAGTTCAATTGATCTGAAATTTTACAGAGCCTATTTTTGGACTAGAAGAAGCCCACGGAGCACCGGAGGTGGACCAGGGGAGTTCCGAGTTACCCACGAGGGTGGGGGGTGCGCCCAGGGGGTAGGGCGCGCCCCCCTGCCTCGTGGATGCCTCGGTGACCCCCCTGACGTGAAATCAACATCAAACTCTTCTATATATATCCAAACTTCCAGAAAGAAACCTAGATCAGAAGTTTCGCCGCCGCAAGCCTCTGTAGCCACGAAAAATCAATCTATGCCCTCTCCGGCACCCTGCCGGAGGGGGCCATCATCATCGATGGCCATGGAGGAGGATCCTGGAGGGGCCATCATCATCATGAAGGCCAAAGACCAGAGGGGGGAGGCCATGGAGGAGGAAGCACAAGGGGAAGAACCTCTCCTCCTCTCTTCCGGATATATATGAGAGGCCTAGGATACAAGTGTCCTACTAGGACACGACTCCACATCCTATGTAAACACAATACAACTCATAGTCCAACTGTAACCTACCTTGTACATAATATTCGACACAACTCGAACACCTTGTTTGGGTAAGTCAAGTAATTGTAGCCTTACACTATAACGAGGTTGCCAAATCCATTCAGGATCCAAACCATGTAGTTCACATTAAGATTGTAGCAGAAGTCGTGTGATGGCACTAAGGATTTTTTTTAATTGAGATCGGCACTATAGTTTAGCTAAGTCGCCGCTGCCTTAGAACTTTGGTAGTTATGCTTGGAAGTTTGACGAGAAATTTCGTTCTTCATGCTGCAAAGAATGCATTGTGCTATGCCTATAGGTATTTCTGGAGTATTGTTATTGTTTCTGCTGAAGGTGCTTTGCACCATGCTAAACCTAATAATGATGTTATTTCCATGGAGTTGACATGAAGATTTATGTGTCGTCTCCCTGGTCTGCATTGCAGAAGAGAAACCTGCGAAGCAAACAGGCCCAAGTAGCTGTTGGCGGGGGCACGAGTTGATGTTTCTGTATGCTTCGTAGTCTGTGGCACGATGAACTGTGGCTGGTTCTATTGCTTCGTTCAGCGGGCTTCGCTTTGCCCCCCTCCCACAATATAAGACGTTTTTGCAAGCTGAGTTTGCAAAAAGTCTTATATTATGGGGCAGAGAGAGTAGCCTATTAATGAATGAAGTCGAATGAAGATTCCACTAAGGAAATGAAGGTCCAAAATACTATTGAATTTTGTTTTCTTTCTTCTTTTGTAAAGAAGAGTCAGATGTGCCCTATGAATGAAATAAAACAGAGTTGTTCTTAGGACAGTGGCATTGTCAACACGCATAGTTAGCGCAAGAAAAAACATTCGAGTAGAGCTTCCCCTCCCATGATTCGTTCTGGTGTGTAATTCTTTTAGCCGGCGTCGTCGGCGTTAGCCAATGATCGGTGGTCACCGCGGCAATCAATGCTTAATGGAGTATCTACCTAGCTATTCAACGCGGGGATTAGTATCAAGTGACATATTTTACTCAAGACTGCAGAGGGATGTCAACTGCTTGAGCTGTACCGTAACCCACGTTCGTTCGGTGCATCAGCTTGCATTTCTGCCTCGGTCGTCTGTATCTCTCGGCTTGGAGGTAACTGGTCGGCTATAAATGGCCATGGTGAGCAACGAATGTCTTACACAGTCCAACCAGGCACGACCCATGGCGACGATGGCCTTATTTGGATCATGGGGTTAGAGCTAGTTTGGATTAGTTGGGGGCTTAAATAACCTAAAAGTATCCAAACAGATAGGGTTAAAGTGGGTTAGTTTCATCTAACCCAACTATCCCGATGGAGAGGTGCTTATTTGAGTTAAAGTCGGTTAGAAAATAACTCTAACTCTAACTGTGTTAGAGTATCCAAACAGGGCCGATGGCTAAGCTCTCCACTGTCCTCGCTGTGCTCGCATTGCTCGGCAGCGTGTTGCGGACGTGCGAAGCAGGGTACCGGTATCCCAATCCGATGCCTCCTGTCCCAAGGACATCGCCTCCTCCGTTGCAGATGCCTAGTCCTCCACCTCCCGCCCAGAGGTTGTCAAGCCCACCATCGCCCACCCCGCGGTTACCAAGCTCTCCACCGCCATCACCGATGTTATCAAGCCCACCGCCGCCGCCAACGGTGTTATCAAGCCCTCCACCTCCCATCTCAAGGTTTTCAAGTCCTCCCCCACCTATCTCGAGGAGTCCTCCACCACCGCCATCAACACCAAGCCGTTCGTCGCAGACCCTGAGCCCACCTGCTCGTTAAGTTGTTGCACCTGTGATGGCGTCGAACATAGGTAAAGTTTTGTGTTCCAACACCGAGGTCAGCAATCGATGGGAGGAGAAATTCAAGGCCACAATGGTGATTTTGGGTGCCATCTTAGCTCAAGACCATGGCCAACGGCAAGATCAGGAGGAGCTTGTGTGTCATTAACACGTACCAGGGCAGTTAATCAGATCTTGTACCACAAGTTTGTCGACGCTTTAGACTTAAGAATAAGCTCGTGGTTTCCCGTGTGCTTTCCAATTTTTTTACTCTTATTACAATGTTCTTTAATTTTACCTACCCCTTTAAGGATTGTATTAATTATTTCATTATACTTTTTTTCCGACAAAGAGTGAATTTTATTATACTTGCATTTATATCATTCTATTTTCCAACCTTTTGTTATGAATATTTTTGGCCAACAAATAAAAAACATTATAATTGGTGGAGAGGAGATGTTACAGAAGTATGTTAGGACGTGATCTGAATGTGTGCATACGGGGCAGTCATTTTGGCTCCCTCGTGCATTTGCTCCTGGATGAACAGTAACTCAAAAAAATGAAAAATGTTTTAAAGAAGTTCTGAACTTTTTTTGTGGATGACTGTGTTACTATCGGAAGCATTCTTAACAATATTCATGCGAAACGAACTAGAAGTGTTTCGTCGGTGAAAAAAATACATTGCCTCTGACGACGAAGCCGTCCTTCTTGGCGGTGTAGTAGGCCACGAGCTGCTTCCGGCACGGTAGGCATGCCCGCACGGCCTCGTCGGCGGTGTACTCCCTCCGCCACTGGCACAAAGCGGGAAACTTCACCTCACATTTATTGCATCTTTCTTGAAGCACGCATATAGCCAGACTCTTGCATGAGAGTTCACTCTCCTTACTTTTTCATGTCTTTTTCCTTCACATAAGCAAATTTTTTATATAAGCAGACTATAAGCCCATTACTGTAGTTGCTCTAAGTTGGAAACTAGGGGTTGAACGGCTAGCATTGGCAGCATAGACGAATTGTATAATGCTGGTGGTCATGGCCTCATGAGATATGTACTTTTCAGTTTTCACTTGATCAGAAAGTCAGAATTGACCATCCTTTTCAAAAAAAAAAACTAACTTCCTTATATTATCTAGTGTGACAATGAGGATTTTACAGCAAATTGCCATTGTTTTAGAGCATCTACGCCGGGCGCCTCAAACCCGTCTCATACGCTTGGGCGGGCCGCCCGGTCACTGTCCGGACACGATTTTTTGACCCAGACGGGCCCCTCAAACGCTCGGGCTAAACGGCACCCCTATATCCAGCCAAAATATGGGATGGATATGGGGACGCCTAGGCACGCCCGGGCACATTTGTCACGTCGGACCCGGCCCACGCTGGCCCACCCGACCCACATAAAATCCTCCCCATCCGCTCATCGGACCAAACCCTAGCCACTTCACTCCCCTCCCCTCCACTCCCATCCGCCACCCATGCTCGTATCCGGCTCCTTCCGCTCATCTCAGGCATGGCGGGCAGCGAATTCGAGTCGTCCATCACCTCCAGATCCGTCGACCCCTAACTCATCCTATGCGGCCTCGAGGAGGAGATTGTCGTCCGGCTTGCGCTCCGTCGTGCCCGGGAGGAGGCCCGTGGACGGCTGCGCTCTGACTCCATCCGTCGGGAATCCATTGCATCCGCCGAAATGGCGGATGAATCCGGCACTAGGCCGGCCGTAGCTGCCTTCCCGGACACCGTGCGGTCTGTCTGGCGTCCGAATGCGCTGGTGGACACGCAACCCTCCGATGGCGCACCGATATTGGGGATGCACCATCGTCCCATGAGGCCATGGCACGGCTGGCACGTCGTGCAAGGCACCGGGCGCAGGAGGCGGCGGCGGACGTCGGCGAGGCAGAGTCGCATTCTCCGGCGCCCCGTGTGGCGCATCAGTCCAGGCACCGCAACCGCATCGTGGTCGACCTCGGCGGCTCGTCCCCGGATGGATCCGTGATCGATCTGACGTCCACTGGCACCGTTCAGGTTCTGGTCTCCGATGAGGAAGAGTAGAGCATGGGAGACGGCAGGGCCTTGAGTCCCGTGAGCCAGCTCGTGTCCCATGCCCTACCCTACCTTGCCGGCGACCAGACCAACACTCTGAGGGGCGCAGCCGGCCGCCATACATGGTCAGGGCGGAGCCGGGCGAGCAGGAAGTGGAACCGGACGAGCCCCGCTTAGATTATATTTTCGTTGCGCATAATAATATGGATTTGAGATTTCTAATTTGAGGTATCTGGATGTAGAATGCATTTTTTGAGGGGTGATCGGTCGCTGTCCGTGACATACCAGGGCGCGTTCGCGGACGTTTGTAGAGTCGGGCTGTAGATGCTATTAGGACCCCAATATCTGGCATACTTTCGCTGGGCAGGACCCCCATTGAACATTCGTTCTCCCGGTGACAGTTTTTAGGGATCGTTTTAGATTGTTCGCTGGATGGCAGGCCGGGGCGACCCCGATTGACCTGAAAAGGCCCAGTTAGCTATTTTTAAAAATCATTTTCTTACAAACATCTAGATAAAAATTGCAAAATGTCATGCTCTGAGTTTATGAAAAGTGACGTCCTCTAATATCCGAAATTAATCGTGGATGTTAAAAAAATATTTAAACTTGCCGCAGTCCTAAAATTTGAATTGTCATGTGAAAGAAAGAAAAAATGCTATCTCTTAATAAACAAAAAATGCCATATAAAAGTAAGAAATGCCACCTCTTAATAAAAAAATGTCATCTCTTAACACTGAATCCTTATCTTTTCTAGTTTGACAATGAGGATTTTAAGCAAATAATACATTGTTTTTTCATTGTTTTGGGCAACGCTACGCGTCTGCCGGTGATTAATTGAAAACATCTGCCGCCTCCTACATCGTTGGTTGTGCTACAAATAGCCATCGGATCTCCCCTAGTGAGATGTGTCATGAATTGCAACAAGGTATATGTTGCAGAACTCGCACTGCAACAGTTGTTTTGTTGCAAACCACCAAAGCATTATTTTCGCCTGAAATCTTTCTTTTGTCTTCAATTTTTTTTTGCAACATAGATGATGTTGTGGGAGGACTTTTGCAACAGAGTGGTGTTGCAGATCTGCTTTTCTTCATAGTTTTTGCAGCATAGACAATGTTGCGGGAGGACCCTTGCAACATGAATAATGTTGCAGAATTTTTTCACTGAAAAGAAGATGTAGTTTGTGGTGTGAATCAAGAAATTTCTGTAACAGAGATGATGTTGTGCGAAAGATCTTTTGCAACAAGGCCCTTGTTGCGGAAAGTATAAAAAAACATCATCGGTCAGAGCGACGACGAACAGCGAGAGGGGAGGATGAAGCGGTGCAACTCGTCGATGGTGGCTGGAGCAGAGGTCTGGCAAGCGCGCATAGGGAGACGAGGAAAGGAGGAGTTGGAGAGGAAGAGGGGAGGAGAAAGCACGGCCCGCGGTCTCCTCTGACGATCACCGGCGGCGGATTCAATAGAGAGGCTTGCGGTAGTGTGCAGGATGAGTGGCTTCCTGCGACCCTTGTGGCGTGTGGCGGTCCTGGAGCACGGCTGAGAGGAAGACACGAAGAATAGATAAGGATAATGACTTAGTATGTTGCTCGGTTCATTCTCACAGGACACGTGTTGAACGTCAGAAGGGGCGGACACAGTGTCTGTAATCCGCCGGGTGATGGGAATCTTTTTCCCTTTTATGACCCCCAATATCTAGCATCTGATGTATGGGAGAACCCCGTCGAGTGTTTCATTCGCCCGGGGCAGCTCCCAAGTTTTACATCGTTCATTGCGATTGACCCAAAAAGCCCCGGTTAGTTGTTTTATATATAAAAAAATATCATGAACACCAAAAATAATCATTTTCTTATAAAACACATAAAAAACTAAAAATTGAAAAATGCCATGCTCTGAATTTATAAAAAAATGCTGTCCTCTAGTATCACAATTAACAGTGGATGTTCAAAAAAATATACAAACTTGCGGTGGTCCTACAATTTGAGTTGCCATTGGACAAGAAAGAAAGGAAAAAAATTCATGATAAGAAATGTCATATCTTAATAAACTTAGCATGCCATCTAGAAATAACAAATGCCATCTCTTAATAAAAAATGTCATCTCTTAATAATAAAAAATGTCACCTCTTAATAAAAAAGCCATATCTTAGTAATAAAGAATGTCATCTCTTATAATAATAAATAATGTCATCTCTTCATAATAAAAAAAGCCATCTCTTATAATCATAATAAAAATGTCACTTAATAATAGAAATACCATCTCTTAATAAAAAATGCCATCTCTTAATAATAACAATGTCGTCTCCTAATAAAAAATGCCATGCACAAAAACAAGCTTGATTTGAGAAAAAAACAAAAAGAAGGAAAAAATGTTTAAGTTGACATGTTATAAAACTGCCATGTTCATTTTTTCTGGAGAAATTGCCATCTGGTAAAGAAAAACAAATAAAAGGGTAGAGTAGGGTTCGAAACCAGGTGCCTAGTGAGGGTCGCGATACTAACTAGTGCGGTTGCTATAGAATTTTTGAAATAGTTCGATGGCATTTTTCTAATAGCGAATTGGTTTGAAAATCTGACGTGATTGGGATCCTATGCCAAGATTCATGCAAACGAATCTGGCAGATAGAAGGCGTTCTTGGAACCACCCCTCGGTTGACGTACGCCAGATAAGATTTCCATTTTTAGCATATTTTCAAACAACTATTTCTATTTCTGATGTACACATGAGAATCGTCTGTTCAGACTTTAGCATCAGTGGAAACACTTGTTCGTTGTCCGTTTTCCTCCCACACCAAGTGCCTCTCTGTTTAAAAGGATTTCATAGGATTTTTTGACGATCATTCTTAATTAGTGGGCATTTGATTTATTGGATTGAATCACACAGTACTTTTTTCTAAGGAATCATTTGTAATACTACATTCCATTGGATATCTGAAATCCACTCAACTACTTGAAAATAAATTCTTTTGTTTTTCCGGTGATGCAATCAAACAGACTCAAATACTACAGTACTCCAATGGGCATGAAATTCCAATCCAGTATTTTTCATATTCATGTGCTTTAAGCAATCTTGTGAATCAAGGAGGCCCTTGAGTGTGTCCACATAGTGCAGGTCACCATGTCTTCCTTTCGCCCTTCATTTGTACTCTAAGACCCTCCATGTTATTGAATCCGTTAATGTTATCACCTTTAAGAAAAAGGGTCCCCCCCCCCCCCCCCCCTTTGTATTCCAAAGCAACCAACCAATACATTCAAGGATAGGTGCTGGGGCGGAAGCAACACAATCACACCCAAAAGAAACGAAAGAGAAACAGCAAAAGAAAAGAAAAGAATGCCGACAACGGCAGATCGACGGAAACGAAGAAGCTTCACGATCACTGCGCCTACCGAGGATCTCCCACCAAGCTCCAAGGCTCCGAAGCACCGGTACCAATCAGCACCTCCAAGAAGGACCGCGACGAAGACGACGCTGCTGCCAAGGGTTTCCCCCGGTACCCGACGAGGCGAGAGGAAGGGTCGCCCCCGACGCCCTCCAGGAAGGTCCGGCGACACCCACCGGCGTCGCCGCGTCGGTGTCGGACAGGCCGACAGGGGTTTCCCCCGATCCCAACCTTCACCTCGGGTGCTCCAGAGCCTGCCACCAAACGGACCACCATCTTGCGCCACCATGGTCAAGAAGCCTCCACGCCGTCTCACCACGGCACCACGAGGTGAGGTCTGCACAAATGTTATCACCTTTCTATCCCCTTCTCTTCCTCCCCAAGCCGTTTGGCGGCACGAGCTCCATCAAGAAGCATCCAAACTGGCCTTATCTTCATGAGTAATAGTACGGCTACTAGGGGTGGCCAAAAGGGTCAACCTGCATTACGATCTTGGTTGTACCGGATTCTATTCCAAATTTTCTTTTCTTGAGCAAGTCTGTTACGACAGGGCTAGACTCGAATCTAGGGCTAGGCAAGAGTTTTTTTTTAGCCTGAAACCGTAGAACAATCGTTCTATGGTATTTTCATTAATATATCAAAAAGTACAAAAGTACAAAAAAGATAAAATACAATCATCCAATGCCCGACTTAGGAAACATGATACACATGGACGAATAAAAGTATTCTAGCCCTGGTCCATAAACTGAATCACCCAGTCCCGGAGGCCCAAAGTCCTTCCTTGAGATAGAATTTCCAGGTATTGAAATGTGGGGCTGCTGATCTGAAGATCTTTTCATTTCTGACTGACCATATACTCCAACAGCTCATGATGATGATGATGATGTCCATAGCTATATCTGAAGGTAGTGAGGATATGGTTAAGGTGGCTTCATCATGAAATGATATACCTCTTCTCCTGTCTTGGATGAGATAGTTCCAGCAGCTAGATGCAAAAGGACAGTCCCGAAAGAGGTGAAGAGAAGTTTCTTCTGTTTTGTCAGCACAGAGCACACAATTATAATCATCCAGATGCATATGCTTGCGATGTAACAAGTTCCTGTTGTTGACCCTATCATGATATAACATCCAGAAGAAGATTTTGTGTCGAAGCCGGCAAGAAGTGTTCCAGAGCAGCTTGAAAATGTTGTGAGTCTAAGAAAAGCAATAGTCATGGGTATAAGGAAGTATCCCGAATTTCCAGTGAGCATAATCATTTTTCTCTGCCTAATGGCTCCCATTCGCTAGATTACAAAAAAAAGATCATTATCCCGACCTTCCAGTGAGCATAATCATTTTTCTCTGCTGCCAGCTATTCTCGGGATCCTGGTGATCCTTGTCCAATGCAAGTGAAGGACACCAGTGAAACCCTACCTTGGCTAGTACTTGCGTCGTGCCGCCTTTGGCAGAACTTTTTTTAGGGTTAACATGGCCACTTTATTGCTCAATAATCATAGGTAAAATAAAAATATATCCCACAACCGCAACAAGCAAACGTAGCCACCACTCTCAAGAAAGAGAGAGCACACTTCGTTAGATAATGTTCTTTTGGCATACGCCACTCCTCCCCCCTAATGGCCTCACCTCCTGAAAAGCTCTATTGGGTTTGTGTGCTCTCGAATTGGGTTGTCACTCCTGCAAACTCTGATTTTAGCCAGTCCGTGTGCGGAACGAAATGATTGATTGTCTGATGGGCTAGGTGCTTCAAAGCCCACACTGGAACTTGCAGAAATTTGATATTGACTGAACACTCCTGAACTCATTCTCCTTTACTGAAATAGATAGAAAGCTAGAATTGCCAAAACAAAGGCGTTTGAAATATTTTCAATGTTTCAATCACTTTTTGTATACGAAATTGCTTTGCATATGACCCTTTTATGCCTGGCCCGCATACAATTTTGATCCAACATTCCTTGTTCAAGTAGCAATTTCAAAAACTTTGGGCTTGACTGAACACTTTAAAACTTATTGTCCTTCTCCCACATAGATTAGAAAACCAGAATTGCAAAAACAAAGGCGTTTGAAAAAAGATAGTGTTTGATTCACTTTCTTTAATAGTGTTTCAATCACCTTTTGCTAATTTTAATCATTTATGTGAAACTCGGTAATAACATTTTTGAAATTTCAATCACTTATCGAACTTTCAGTCTTTTTGTGTTAATTATTTGTTTTGTCTTAGTTGTAATTGCCCTTTTTGCACAATTGCACTTTTATTTTGTAAAAATCATGATTTTTTTTGCCCAATTGCACCATAACAAAGCGCAAAATAAATTGTGACTGTACAAAATAAAAGCATTGCCCAATTGCACCAGAACAAAGCGCATACATTCGAAAACAAAAAACAAAGCGCATGTACACTGCTAACCATAAAGTGAACGAAACTATTCGCCAAAAAATTCAATGATAACTTAAAATATTCAGGCGCCAGCGTTTTAGCAATTTCGTATACTGACAATAATTTGCCATAAATTGCGTGCCAACAAATACTAATATGAATTTTATTTCAGTACGCTCCATAGGCAACACACACATAATAGACAAATCATACAGTTCGTAATCTGACGCCTGCTGTGTTGATCGATGCCCCAAACTGACAAACTACGCCCGCCCCACCATCGCGTTGACGGCGAGCTTGATTCGGTCCTTCTTCCCGGCGAAGTGTGCGGCGAGCTGCTCCCTCGGCGGTAGGCACGCCGCGACGATCGCATCGGAGGTGTAGTCCTCCGCCCACCGGCGCAGTGCGGCGAACTCGCCGGCGCCCACAAGGCTCGCCCCGGCCACCTCCTCGATCACGCCCAGCAGGTGCGCCAGCCCGCAGGCCGCCAGGTCCAGGTACCCAACGGAGTCGCCGGCGAAGAACCGCTTCCCCTGCAGCCGCGCCTCCAACAGCGCCAGATTCTCCTTGGTGTCCCTCACGAAGCCTTCCCGCGCCTCCCCGTCGTCCAGCCACACCGCCATCCAGAACGGCCTCGAGCACTGCATGTACATAGGCAAGGTCGATCCGCCATGAATGGCCGGCCATGTCACGTACCGTACCTGAAGAAACTGAGTGACTTGAGAAGAAAATCATACCTTTTGCTCGATGAACTGGGCCCAGAAGCGAGCCATGGCCCTCTCGTAGGGATCGACTGGGAGGAGCGGCGGGCCGTCGAAGGCCTCATCCACATATTCGACGATGAGGAGGGACTCTAAGACGGCCGGCCGGTCACCGTGTAGGAGCACCGGCACCGTCTTGTGGATGGGGTTGTGCTTCAGCAGCAGCTCACTCTTGTTGTTGAGGTCTTCAAGGATGAGCTCGAACGGGACGCCCTTGAGGCGCAGGGCCACCTCGGCGCGGTGGACGAACGGGCTGCCGAAGGCGCCCATGAGCTTCACTGGTTCCACCATTGCCGATAAGCCTGCTAGGGGTCCTAGACTAGTTTGGAGGTCGATAGTTATAGGGGTAAATGGGACCTGATTGATCCAAATGGTGCTCCAATAAAGATCGGATAACATGCAATTCTTTTTGGTTGTTTTGCTTAGTCAACTATCTTATCAGTCAAAAGGAGAAAGATTAAAAAGATTAGTGTCATTGAAATCCGGTCGATGCTCGCTGTGTCATTGATGCAGCTGCAGATCAGACAACCGATTTGGTTTACCTAGACAATATATTAGATTGCAGTGGGCAGATCAAACAGGAGATAATATAATCTAGCAAAACGATGGTGACTTTGTTTGGGACTATGCTTCGGTGCCTTAAGGCACCTGCCTTTGTGTTTATGACATGTGGGCCCCACAGGTGGCTGGCCATATGTCAGTGACCCAAACGCAGGTGCCTTTAAGGCACCGAAGCTGCGTCAATGACATACGTATCAATTAATGTAGTGGTACTATTGTGTACGTTTCCAAGCGAGCAATGGCATCCGAACTTCCAAAGTCAAAGTTTCTTGATCGACATAGAAAGTAGATCGTGGATTTTTTTTTTTTGATTTTTTTGTTAGCTATGGATTTTTTATTTGCTGACATAGAAGTATGAACAATTTTGTGAGAGCGGCTATGATTCATCAATCTATAAATGGTTATTTCTCGGTTAACAGCTGACAGCAGTCAGGTATAAATGGTTATTTATAGGTTATGATACCGATGCCACACAGTACTTTCTTCATTTTCGTATACAAGGCCACCTTGTTTTTCTGTCAAATTGAAACTTGATATTTTAGTCAAAAATATATGAGTTATATGACATCAAGAATATATCATCGAAAAGTTCTTTCAAATGTGCATCCAATGATTGACATTTTGTGGCATATAATTCGCATTTTGATGGTCAAATTTAGACATGAAAATGTGTAGTAGCCTTGTATATTGAGATGGAGGGAAGTATTATGCTGAAGAAAGCTCTCACTTTATTAATCCCGGTTTAGCAGAAACCATAGAAGTGTGCTACAGTGCAAGGGGAAAAAAGGATAAGATCACGGGAAATTAAGAGGTACAAAACACAAAAGACGAATTAAAGTGGACAACTTCACTACTGTGGTGTCGCCATTGCCATTGATCGAAACATCTCCTTGCACCCAGAGAACATGGCGACAAGCTCACCCCTCTCCGGCAAGCATGTCTTCACATCCTCATCACTAACATACCGTCTAGCCCAATGGCAAAGGGCCGGGAACTCCTCGTCGGTGACCACGGTCACTCCGGAGATCTTCTCCATGACTCCAAGCCAGTGTGCCAGTACACTAGCTGCTATGTCCACGAGCCCGATGGAGTCACCACTGAAGAAACTCTTCTCCCCGAGGTGCTCCTCTAGCAACGCAAGGCTCCCCTTTGCCTCCACCACGGACCGTCTCTGTGCCTCGCTAGGTTCCATCCACAGCGCCACCCACAACGGCTTCATGCACTGCATATTTAATCAACATATTGTTTCAGATCGCCCATGGGTTGCGCAACATTGCAAGCAAGTATAATAGAGTGTGCAGAAATGGTTTCATGTTTTTTTTGCGGCATAAATATCTAAGACGCTATGGTTCATTTCAGATATTTCTGATGCTTCAAAAGAATAATAACTAAAAAACTGTTCTGCATAGTGCAGTACACATGTGCTCTAGGCTTGCAAAGTTCAAATGTATTTCTTTTCTTGAGGAAAAAAAATCTGCGCACGGATCTCAAGTTCTCAACACAACTATGGTGCTCGTTTACAGCTTTGCGTATACCTTTTCGTCGATGAAGTGAGCCCAGAACCGGGCGGTGGCGCGGGCGTAGGGGTCGGTGGGGAGGAGGGGCCGCCCGGCGAAGGCCTCATCCACGTACTCGATAATTACGAGCGACTCGCTGATGGCTGGTCTATCGCCGTGGAGGAGCACGGGGACCTTCTTGTGGATGGGGCTGTGAGTGAGCAGCAGTTGGCTCTTGTTGTGAAGGTCTTCGACGACGAGCTCGTACGGCACTCGCTTCAGACGCAGGGCCACCTCCACGCGGTGGCTGAACGTACTGCCGAAGGAGCTGATGAGCTTCACGGGCGGCTCACCCATTCTTCTTGCTTGAAAGCGAGCTCTTCAATGGTGTGGTGCTGTGGCGTGTGTGCTTGTGTGTTGTCTGGAAATTTAAGTAGGATACTGATGCTTCTCCTGGAAGATTGAGCTCTGCACAATTCGACATTGTTTTTTACCTTCTATAGAGTCTGTCTTGTCTGTATGGGACCAAGAGTACTCAGCTATTACTTATTAGTGCTGCATCTTGAAGTTTGGAGTTCAAACAAACTTATCTTGCCCTCGGCCCGACATACTTGTGATTTTGTACGTGGCTGAAAGAATCCCTAGATTGAAGTTCCCATTCATCGACGAAGCTCGGAAGAGGTGAAATTGTTTTTGTTACATTGATCGGTCAGGATAGGAACCAAATGTTGGATCTGAAAATCTGGTTCAAACGAGGGTTATAGCTACACTGATGCGGACATAGCTATCATAAAAACGTCTGTGAATATTTCACGGCGAATAAAAGACTAGGTACTTTTGTTCTTGGTGCATGTGATTTAACTAATAAGAAGTTGATACTGCCTTCATGTTATGATCTGCTTGTACTCAGGAACAAAGGTGCTGAAGAGAGGACAAGAGAAGATTACAAGGATTTAGATGCATGCACACAATCAACAGAGGCATACATATTGCATGCTACGTGCTCAATGTTCCAAATACAAGACAAGAGAAAGAGGACCGGGCTTAATGGACTAGAGCCACGTACACACCAGCCCATCTCAGCCCATCTCATTAATTAATAATGAAGGGATTCGGTCACCTTGTGGGCTGGCTGGTGATTCCTTCGACCGTACGTACCTGTCCATATTGGACACGACTGCGCGCAGTACCGACCGTCAACGGCGGCGCCATTTACAATAAATTCTTAGCCTTTGTTAGGGTTTAGACTGGGGGTTTTGTTTAGAGAAATTTAGCTATATTGCTACTTTTATTTGTCTTCGCTCGTAGCGGCCAGTGCGACCGTCAAGACATCCTATCGGAACCCCGTCTTCTGAGATTAATCCCATCTAGCATATTCGCAATTTTGAGATTGCTTGGCTATTATTTTCTTGCATGTTCTTCGATTTGCTTGCAGGAAAAATCCTTCATGGATAGGTCGATCGCGCCGTTGGCTCGATCGATAACGCCGTGGAGTTGGTTCAGCGATTGCCATGGATATCAGTCGTGTACGATTCTTCCTGTACGGTTGGTAGCCGGATCGTGAGGGTCAAGTCCCACCCAAAATTGTAGTTATCTCCCTCTCATCGAAAGATCGGGCCCCAGTTCACATCATACACCCTAACGACACTCCCACATGTTCAACAGTTATATAGCTGCAAAACCATTTCGATATAGTCTGTATGAATACAAAAAATAATTAATCAAATTGTAGCAAATTATTAAAGAACTTTGGGCGGTAAAGAGTATCAGTGATTCAGCCGTAACCAAAGCTACCTCTGTTCCACCAATATTTACCTCTAGTGGTAAGTAAAACCCTGTTTAAAACTAGGTCTGTGGCGATTAAATCCGATCCAGTCTCTAATAAAAATTAAATCAGTTGAACATGCCACGTTGGAATTCACTCTCTGCAGCATATATATGTGGTACAGTGGTAGAGAACAACAAAGGACGATGCACGGAAATTCAATTCACTTAAATTTAGTTTAAATAAATAAACTTAGTCTGGGATTAGCAGAATGTTGCCGGAAATTTCGAGATTGCAGAATTTCCAACAGGAATCTGAAATAGTTGAAACTAAGGATGTCAAGGGCCTCAGTGCCAAAGACAGCAGGGCCTCGACTACGTAGTTCGTAGTCTTGGTGGATAGGAGCGCTAGGGTTTTTGCCTGGCTGCTCAATAGCGCGGAAGGAGAGGATAGGAGTAGAGAAAGAGGTAGGAGATAATAACTTTATTGCTTGCCCTCAAAGGATGCTGATTATACGATATATAAAGGCCCCATGAGCTGCTAACAAACTAGAAACCTATGCCTAACAAACTACTCCTTTATTCTAGGAACTAATGTATAAGGACCACACTAGTAGAAAACAGGGCTTTGGTCCAGGTCGGGTCAGCCCATTAGTCCCGGTTCAGTCTAGAACCGGGACCAATGTGGGCATTGGTCCCGGTTCGTGAGCCCAGGGGACCGGCCGGGCCACATGGGCCATTGGTCCCGGTTCATCTGGACCTTTTGGTCCCGGTTGGTGGGATGAACCGGGACCAATGGGCCTCGCTCCTGGCCCACAACCATTGGTCCCGGTTGGTGGCTTGAACCGGGACCAAAGGCTCCCCTTTAGTCCCGGCTCATGTCACCAACCGGGACCAATGAGGTGCCTATATATACCCCCTCGCGCAAGAGCAGAGCACAGTGCTCTGTTTTTTCTGGCCGAGGGGGAGAGGGCTTTGTGGTGCTCTAGCTCACCTCCTACGCACATGAGGTGTTCGATGGAATGCCCGAGCCACACTACTTAAGCTTTCTCCTCTCGAAGCTCGACCTCCAAGCTCCATTTTCCTCGAGATTTGTCTAGATTTAGCGGTCCGTCACGCCCCGTCCCCGTCTTCACCGCCGTCGATCACCCGCGCCGATCTCATCACCGACACTACCGTGGTGAGCCTCTTGTTCTTATCTTCTTTCTGAAAGGAAAAATATTCTTACTTGTATGTTTAGATAGATACTTGTATCATTTTCTTACATTTATTATTGCATCTTATATAGTGCGATGATTTTGGTATCCGCCCCCGTCGGCCCTCGTCCTGTCTATGATTCGGATGTGGTATGTATATTATCTTTATAACTATTGGTTCATTTATTGTTTATGAAAATTATGCCGACCAACGTGACATACATTTTATTTATCTAGGATGTATGTGAATCGGAAATGCCAACCAACCCTATTGTCGAGAGGTTAAATTTAGTTGAAGAAGAAAACAATTTGTTGAAGGAAAAAATAAAAAAATTGAGGAGGAGAAGATGATATTGGAGTTGCATGTTGCGGATGTCGTCGATGATCACAAGATCAAGATGGATGCAATGCGCTTGAAGATTAGAAAGATTAGAAAATATGCCATTCATACCGAGGCTTGGTATCATTATGCCGTTGGATCAATTGTTACCTTGGTTGCGATTATGATCGCATTTGTTTTCGCATTGAAATGTTTTTTACATAGTTTCAATGTATGGTTTAATTAATTAGATGCTCTAGAGAGCTATATGTTGTTAGATGAGAACTATGTATGCACTTTGGTTTTAATGTGATGATGAACTTCTATTAATTTGGACACTTAATTATATATAATGCACGCAGATGAACCGGCAATGGATGTACGATGACAGACACACCCGCGAGTACATTAAGGGCGTGCATGAGTTTCTCGATGCGGCTGAGGCAAACAAGCAGAATGGTTTTATGTGTTGTCCATGCACTGAATGTGGGAATACGAGGTCTTACTCTAACCGGAAAATCCTTCACTCCCACCTGCTTTACAAGGGTTTCATGCCACACTATAATGTTTGGACGAGGCACGAAGAAATAGGGGTTATGATGGAAGACGGCGAAGAAGAAGACTACGATGACAACTATGTGCCCCCTGAATACGATGATGCTGCAACGGGGGGAGCTGGTGAAGATCAAGAGGAACCAGACGATGTGCCCAATGATGCTGCAACGGGTGAAGCTGCTGAAGATCAAGAGGAACTAGACGATGTGCCCGATGATGATGATCTCCGCCGGGTCATTGTCGATGCAAGGACGCAATGCATTAGTCAAAAGGACAAGCTGAAGTTCGATCGCATGTTAGAGGATCACAAAAAAGGGTTATACCCCAATTGCGAAGATGGCAACACAAAGCTCGGTACCGTACTGGAATTGCTGCAGTGGAAGGAAGAGAATGTTGTGGCTGACAACGAATTTGAGAAGCTACTGAAAATATTGAAGGAGAAGCTTCCAAAGGATAATGAATTGCCCGACAGTATATACGCAGCAAAGAAGGTCGTATGCCCTCTAGGATTGGAGGTAGAGAAGATACATGCATGACCTAATGACTGCATCCTCTACCGTGGTGCATACAAGGATCTGAACGCATGCCCGGTATGCGGTGCATTGCGGTATAAGATCAGACGAGATGACCCTGGTGATGTTGACGGCGAGCCCCCCAGGAAGAGGGTTCCTGTGAAGGTGATGTGGTATGCTCCTATAATACCACGGTTGAAACGTCTGTTCAAAAACGAAGAGCATGCCAAGTTGATGCGATGGCACAGTGAGAACCGAAAGAAAGATGGGAAGTTGAGAGCACCCGCTGACGGGTCGCAGTGGAGAAAAATCGAGAGAAAGTAATGGGATGAGTTTGCAAAGGACCCAAGGAATGTATGGTTTGCTTTAAGCGCGGATGGCATTAATCCTTTCGGGGAGCAGAGCAGCAATCACAGCACCTGGCCCGTGACTCTATGTATATATAACCTTCCTCCTTGGATGTGCATGAAGCGGAAGTTCATTATGATGCCAGTTCTCATACAAGGCCCTAAGAAACCCGGCAACGAAATTGATGTGTATCTAAGGCCATTAGTTGAAGACCTTTTATAGCCGTGGAATGAAAACGGTGTACGTACGTGGGATGAGCACAGACAGGAGGAATTTAACCTTAAGGCGTTGCTGTTCGTGACCATCAACGATTGGCCCGCTCTCAGTAACCTTTCAGGACAGACAAACAAAGGGTACCACACATGCACGCACTGTTTAGATGACACTGAAAGTATATACCTGGATAAATGCAGGAAGAATGTGTACCTGGGCCATCGTCGATTTCTTCCGACCAACCATCAATGTCGAAAGAAAGGCAAGCATTTCAAAGGCGAGGCAGATCACCGGAAGAAGCCCGCCATGCGCACCGGTGATCACGTGCTTGCTATGGTCAATGATTTACACTACGTAATCTTTGGAAAGGGTCTCGGTGGACTAGCTGTTCCAAATGACGCTGAGGGACACACACCCATGTGGAAGAAGAAATCTATATTTTGGGACCTACCCTACTGGAAAGACCTAGAGGTCCGCTCCTCAATCGACGTGATGCACGTGACGAAGAACCTTTGCGTGAACCTGCTAGGCTTCTTGGGCATGTATGGGAAGACAAAAGATACACCTGAGGCACGGGAGGACCTGCAACGTTTGCACGAAAAAGACGGCATGCCTCCGAAGCAGTATAAAGGTCCTGCCAGCTACGCTCTTACGAAAGAAGAGAAAGAAATCTTCTTTGAATGCCTGCTCAGTATGAATGTCACGGCTCAGAAGAAGGGAATAATAAATATGCCAGAGAAAAAGTTTCAGAACCTAAAGTCTCATGACTGCCACATGATTATGACGCAACTGCTTGCGGTTGCATTGAGGGGGCTTCTACCGAAAAACGTCCGATTAGCCATTGTGAAGCTATGTGCATTCCTCAATGCAATCTCTCAGAAGGTGATCGATCCAGAAATCGTACCAAGGCTAAGGAGTGATGTGGCGCAATGTCTTGTCAGTTTCGAGCTGGTGTTCCCACCATCCTTCTTCAATATCATGACGCACGTCCTAGTTCATCTAGTCGACGAGATTGTCATCCTAGGGCCCGTATTTCTACACAATATGTTCCCCTTTGAGAGGTTCATGGGAGTCCTAAAGAAATATGTCCGTAACCGCGCTAGGCCAGAAGGAAGCATCTCCATGGGCCATCAAACAGAGGATGTTATCGGGTTTTGTGTTGACTTCATTCCTGGCCTTAACAAGATAGGTCTCCCTAAATCGCGGTATGAGGGGAGACTGAGTGGAAAAGGCACTCTTGGAAGAGACTCAATAATATGCAGGGACGGATATTCTTGGTCTCAAGCACACTACACAGTTCTACAGAACTCTACCTTGGTGACCCCGTATGTCGATGAACACAAGAACAGTCTGCGCTCCAAACACCCGGAGCAATGCGACGACTGGATTACATGTGAACACATCGGGACTTTCAGCAGTTGGTTGGAAACACGTCTCAGAGGTGACAACACTGTTTGTGATGAGTTGTACTTGTTGTCCAGGGGACCATCTTTGACTGTATTGACTTACAAAGGATACGAGATAAATGGGAATACATTTTACATGATCGCCCAAGATCAAAAGAGCACCAACCAAAACAACGGTGTCCGCTTTGATGCAGCAACCGAGAGCGGAAAGGATACATATTATGGTTACATAGTGGACATATGGGAACTTGACTACGGACCTAATTTTAAGGTCCCTTTGTTTAAGTGCAAATGGGTCAATCTGTTAGGCGTCGGGGTACAGGTAGACCCACAGTACGGAATGACAACAGTGGATATGAAAAATCTTGGGTACACTGACGAACCGTTCGTCCTAGCCAATGATGTGGCATAGGTTATCTATGTGAAGGACATGTCTACCAAACCGAGAAAAAGAAAAGATAAGGAAGCGAATACATCATACGATGAGCCAAAGCGCCATATAGTACTTTCTGGAAAAAGAGACATCCTGGGAGTGGACGGCAAGACAGACATGTCTAAAGATTATGAAAAGTTTCATGAAATTCCTCCCTTCAATGTCAAGGCTGACCCAAGCATCCTAATAAACAATGAAGATTATCCATGGTTACGGCGCAATAAGCAAATGACACAAGCGAAGAAAAAGTGAAGACTTTCTCCCGCAACTTTGCAACACACGAATATGCTACCATTGTCCGTTTTGTACATGCACATGCTATGTGGGTGAAATTATGATACCATCCTAACTTTCAACTTTTTCAGAGTTCATTTGAAATGCTTTCATGTCTTATGGTTCGGCCCTCGTAATACCATGACCATTAGTCCCTGGCCCATGCCAACTTTTAACTTTCAACTTTCAACTTTCTAAAACTAATGGCACTAACAGAAACTTTCAACTTTCATCTATTCTCATTTTTTAGTAAGTTAATCACAAACTTGTGATTCAAACAATTTTCAAAGAATTCAAATTTTAACTATTCAAATTTGAAAACTAATGGCACTAACAGAAAGTTTATAATTTTTCTAAAACTAATGGCACTAACAGAAAGTTTATAATTTTGCTGACCTAAAATCAAAAAGAATTAAAAAATAAAGCAAAAACAAAAGGAAATAAATAATGCAGAAAACAATACAAAAAAACTGGAAAAAAATTAAAAATAGCAACAATAAGTATTTTGTTGTAAGTAGAAACAAAATAAAATAAAGAAAGAAACAAAGAAAACAAAAAACAAAAAAATGTTTTCAAATTTGAAAAAATGGCACTAACAGATAGTTTATAATTTTTCTAAAACTAAAAGCAAAAAGAATTAAAAACTAAAGCAAAAAAAAGAGAAAATAAATAATGCAGAAAACAAAACAAAAAATTGGAAAAAAAATAAAAATAGCAAAAATAAGTATTTTGTTGTTAGTAGAAACAAAATAAAATAAATAAAGCAACAAAGAAAACAAAAAACAAAAAAGTGTTTTCAAATTTGAAAACTAATGGCAATAACAGAAAGTTTATAATTTTTTCTAAAACTAAAAGCAAAAAGAATTAAAAAATAAAGCAAAAAACAAAAGAAAATAAATAATGCAAAAAACAAAACAAAAAATGGAAAAAAAATATTTTTATAGTAAAGTTAATCACAAACTTGTGATTCACACAAATTTCAAAGAATTCAAATTTTAACTATTCAAATTTGAAAAGTAATGGCACTAACAGAAAGTTTATTATTTTTCTGACCTAAAAGCAAAAAGAATTAAAAAATAAAGCAAAAAACAAAAGGAAATAAATAATGCAAAAAAAAACAAAAAACTGGAAAAAATAAAAAAATTGCCACCTATTGGGCCACCACGGCCTGAATACGACTAGAAACCCAACATGGGCAGGATTCAGGCCCGCAGAAGGCCCAATAGGCCCACAGGCAAAGCAGTGTCAGATTAGGCCCATAGGCCTGCAGTTCAGAGGAGTTCGAGAGGGAGGAGGCAGCAGAGCTTATAAACAGGTGTTGGGCGCTGTCAACTAGCGAGGTGGGACTAAACTCCCACCACCACGCCGCTGTGCAAGGCCATTGGTCCCGGTTGGTGGCATGAACCGGGACCAATGCCCACCTTTGGTACCGGTTCGTGGCACCAACCGGTACCAATGCCCCCCTTTAGTCCCGGTTGGAGCCAGCAACCGGGACCAAAGGCCGCCGCTTCCCGCCCTTTGGGCTGTTGAAAATTGGCCTTTGGTGCCGGTTGGTGGCACCAACCGGGACTAAAGAGGGGCATTAGTCCCGGTTGGTTTCATGAACCGGGACTAGTGCTCTGGCTATATAAGCCAAGACTTGTGAAATTCTCGATTCAGTTCGATCCATCTCCTCGTCCTCTCCTCTGACGACGCCGCCAGGCTGCTCCTCGTCCTCGTCGCCACCGAGCCCTCTGGACCACGTCATCACCTCCCTGAGCCCGCGCCGTCCTCGTCACCGGCATCCCTGAGCCCGCCGCCCTCGTCCCCGTCGCCGCGTGCCTCCCCGAGCCCGCCTCCTTGTCCCCGTCACCGCGTGCTGCCCCGAGGCTGCCGTCCCCGTCACCGCGTGCCGCCTCGAGCCCTCCGTCCTCGTCGCCGGACTCCAGCCGTCGCCGCCCCCCTCAAAGTGAGCCCCCCTCTCAAGTGCCACTCTTGCGCCCGAGCGCCCCTTGCTCCGCCCCTGCTCCATGGTCGCCGCCGGCCCCGATGCATTGAAGAGCAGAAGGAGAGGAGAAGTAGAGGAGAGGAGAAGTGGAGCAGCAGCAACGCACTGTCCACTTTTCTGAATTTTTTGGAATTTCTGAATTTTTTTGTCCATATAGAAGGTGTTTGATGAGATGCTAGATGTTTTTTTTCATATGATGTTTTTTTTCATATATGTATTCATTTTTTATTTAGGTCGTTAATTAGTAGATATCGATTTTAGGTTAGTGTAGAGGAAAAAGTAAAATAAGGAAAAGGAAGAAAAGAGGAAGAAGGAAGAAGGAAGAAGAAGAAGAAGAAAAGGAAGGAGTGGAAAAAGGAAAATAAGAAGAGGAAGACTTCTTTTTTCTTCATGGATATATGCTAAAGAAAACGAGGGGGGTGATAGATGATGATGAGGAGTCGAGAGTGGGACGAGAGGTCGAGAGGTGTCGAGGGGAGAAAAAAAATGTTATCAGGGACGAGGGTCGTCGAGGGGTCGAGAGAGCGACGAGGGGTCGAGAGAACTAAATAAGAAGAAGAAGAGGAGAGGAAGAAGAGGATAAATAAATAAGAAGAAGAAAAAATAAGAAAAAGAAGAGGAGAAGAAGAGAGGAATAGTGGAGAAGAAGAGAAAATAGAATATATTCTATTTTTTCTTCTTCTCCACTATTCCTTTCTTCTTCTCCTCTTTTTTTTCTTCTTTTTTTTCTTCGATCTTCTCCTCTAGGATTTCAGGGTCGAGGGTTCGAGGGGTCAAGGGTCGAGGGTTTCAGGGTCGAGGGTTTGAGGGTTCTATAGGGTCGAGGGTCGAGGGTTCCAGGGTCGTCTAGGGGTCGAGGGTTCCAGGGTCGTCGAGGGTTCGAGGGGTCGAGAGAGGTTTCCTAGTGTCAAAGTATTGAAGAAATCCATGCCTTCATCATTAGCCGGAAGTAACCAGGGCATGTTGGTACGAAGTTCTGCAAAGTTGTTCTGGAATGGAGTCCCGGATAGGATAATCCGCCTTTTGGTACGAATTCAGCAAAGGCCTTCCAAATAGCGATATTCGGAAGGCTCTTGCTAAACTTTGTACCAAAAAGCGAATTATCCTATCTGGGACTCCGGTCCAGAACAACTTTGAAGAGCTTTGTACCATCATGCACATGTTACTTTCGCCTAATGATGAAGACATGGTTTTGTTGAATCCTTTGACACTACGCAACCTCCCGACCCCTCGGCGATGCTCTCGAACATGAGAGGAAGAAGAGGATCGCCGAGGGGTCGAGGGTTCCAGGGTCGTCGAGGGTTCGAGGGGTTGAGGATCGCCGAGGGGTCGAGAGAGGTTTCCTAGTGTCAAAGTATTGAAGAAATCCATGCCTTCATCATTAGCCGGAAGTAACCAGGACATGTTGGTATGAAGTTCTGCAAAGTTGTTCTGGAATGGAGTCCCGGATAGGATAATCCGCCTTTTGGTACGAATTCAGCAAAGGCCTTCCAATTAGCGATATTCGGAAGGCTCTTGCTGAACTTTGTACCAAAAAGCGAATTATCCTATCTGGGACTCCGTTCCAGAACAACTTTGAAGAGCTTCGTACCATCATGCACATGTTACTTTCGCCTAATGATGAAGACATGGTTTTGTTGAATCCTTTGACACTACGCAACCTCCCGACCCCTCGGCGATGCTCCCGAACATGAGAGGAAGAAGAGGATAAAAAGAGAAGATGAAGAAGAAAAAAAAGAGGAGAAGAAAGAATAGAGGAGTTCTTCTCCTCTATTCTTTCTTCTCCTCTTTTTTTCTTCTTCTTCCTCTTTTTTTTATCGGGAACAAGGGTCGTCGAGGGACATAGATGTAGTGTCGTCGTTGTCGATATATACCCCCTCCCGATAGCTTACTATGATTAGGTAGCTAGTTCTACGTTTGGCACTAATATATCCATCTGTCATGTTTGAATAATAATTGCCATGTTGTAAATATTTGTAGAAACTATGGACACCGCCCTAGACGAAGCAAAAGAAGCGTTGTTGAGGAACATAATCGCAGAAGGAAGTGATGCCGTCTCGTTGTTTCTCAACGACACCGATGGTCTGGAAGGAGAGGGTGAACAAGCTGGGTACGGTGACCTAATGCCTATGCAAGAAGAAGAACATGAGGACGGCTCCGGTGACCCAATGCCGGTGCAAGAAGGAGACCGTGATGACGGCTCCGGTGACCGAACCGAGTCCGGCCAGGTATATATATTAGTTAAGCCTGTGCTGACTAGCTGATTGATGCATTCATTGTTTTGGTATGTACACATATTAATTAAGTCTTTATTCTTTTTTCTAGCCCTCCGGATCAAGCACAACTTCGGTAAAGAGACGAGGCCCGAAGAAAAAGTTGAGCTCGGATGAAAAGTTTGGGATCATAGCAATCGCGCCCGATGGCCAACCGATTGAACCCCTCCGGACAAAGAGCGCATTTGTTGCTCAGTGCGGGGTTCTGGTTAGAGACAAGATCCCGATAAGCATCCAGCAATGGTTTAAGCCGGCTACAGAAGACCCTGAGGTGTCTTATGTCAATGATATGCAGAAAAATGATCTTTGGACTGAGCTGAAGTCAAATTTCACCCTACCGCCAGAGGATAATCCAGAGAACCCAATAAAAGAGAAATTAATCAAGTCTTTTGCTCTTAAGAGGATGGCAGAACTATTCAGGAGGTGGAAGAAAGAGCTGAATAAGTTTGTCGAAAATAATGAGACACCAGAATTCAAGGGCAGATATGAGAAGATCAGAGATCACTGGCCCGCATTTTTGGCCCACAAGACATCGGAAAAGAGTAAGAAGATGTCGGCGACAAACAAGCAAAATGCTGCGAAGAAGATGCTTCACCATCGCACGGGGTCAGGTGGCTACCTCGTAGCCCGGCCTAAGTGGGCCAAGACTAAGAATGATCTGGTTCATAAAGGGATCGAACCAGAGACAATTAGCTGGCCAGACCATTGCCGGACTTGGTTCTTCGGGGCTGGCAAAACCTTGGACCCTGTAACAGGGAAGTGCATTTGGACAAACGATCAAATGGACATACCAGTCAGTAAGCTTAAGCAGTATATCGAAGCAGCGCAGCAAGGGAAGTTCTTTCCAGACAGAGAGAACGACGAGCTCACAATGGCCCTCGGGAATCCTGAGCACCCTGGACGGACACGAGGCACGCCAGGCTCCATTCCGTGGAAGGTTGGGTTTTCGGACGCAGGCGGTTACAAATCCCATGAGAGGAGGAAAAAAGTGCAGTAGACCCAAATGCAGGCGCTGCAAGCAAGGGTAGACGCGATAGAGGAACGAGAAACAAATCGCAGCAAACGTACTGCCGAAGCCTCCCCCAAAGCTACCCCGCCATCTCAGCACAGAAGCAGCGTGGCTTCCACCGAGCTGCTTCAGCCGGAGCATGCCTTGATGGCTCCTGCCAGCTATCCCGTGGATGCTATGACGGAGTCTCAAAATTGCCACCTTATGACGCAATGGATGAATTTGAAGGTCAAGGCGGCTGTTGGCTCTGTTTATCCTACTGAACCCGGTGCAACTTTTCACTGCCGGCCGATTCCAGAAGGATATGCTAGGGTGATGGTGGATGAAATAACGGAGGGATTTGAGGACCTCCAGCTTGACCACCCTACCGGTGAAGGGGAGACTCGGCTGGGGTCTGCTCTGAAGACTCCATGCCTATGGCGGAAGGAGCTCATCAACCTTCCGAACTGGACGCCTCCGCCTCCTCCTCCTTCTCCGACAAGTCAGGGGACTCCGCCTCCTCCACCGCCTCCTCCAGCGAGTGACGATCAGGGCCCTCGGCCGGCTCCTTCTCCGGCGCGTGGCGGCACTCCGCCTCCTTCTCCGCCTGCGCCGACGCGCCCGAGCAGCCAGCCTCCTCCTTCTCCGCCTCGTCAGCAAGGGCGGAAGAGACCTGCCGCCGCTCCAGCTGCTTCGGCGCGTCGTAGTCCTTCTCCTCCGCCTCGTAAGCAAGTAAAGAAGACAACCGCTTTGTCTGCTCGGTCGGCGTCTAGCAGTACAACCAGAGGCGGGAGGACATACAGATTCGGTCCTTCTCTGAAGACTCCAGAGAAGTTACCATATGAGAGGACACCGGAGGAGAACGCCGAGATCGCGCGAACCGAAGTGGATGACTGGTTTCAAGGGTTGAGAGCAAAGAGACATCCACCTCCGGAGGAGAAGGTAGATCCGGTGAAAGTGAAGCGCACTCTGGCTGCCCTGGCAAAACCACCCAAGTCTCCGCCGAAAGGCAACTATGAGCGCATTATTGCAAAGACATGGGCCGAAGCGGAGCGGTCAGGAAGTACAGTCAGTGATCAAAGGCTGAAAGAACGACGAGCAACTGGGAAACAAATTGCCCAGCTCGGCGAACAAGCGAAGCAATCGTGCCCCCCCCCTCAAGGTGCCTAGCGACATCGCCGATCCGAGGATGGAACCCGGTTATGGCAATGTTGACGATTACCTGCCCGACGATGTACATTATGATACCATGGAGGTGCAGATACACAGATACGAGTACGGGAAGCCTCTCGTCAAAGATGAAAAATCTTTAACAACGATGATGCGAAGATTACATGATTGGTACTTGAAAATCTGCAGAGAGTCTGGGGGGAGGAGTACTTTGTATGTGAGAGTTAAACCGGAGCATGACCTCGTTGGAATTGAACTGTTGCCTATTCCATTTGAGGAGTTCTATCAGTTTTTTAATCAATTGGCCCTCGATAAAACAACGATCACCTGCTACTGTCTGTAAGTACTACTACTTCTGTCATTAAGTCTCTCTATATAGCTCATCTCTTTCATTGCATGTATTTATAATTATCCTCACTATATTATGCAGAATGAAGATCGCCGAATTGAAGAAAGACAAGTCGGTGATATTGGCTTTGTTAACACATATCTCACAGATGCAACTGAGGTTGAACATCGCCCCGGAGATACCGAGGCCAACTTGCTACGATCATTCAAAAAAAATGAAAACAAAGATATAATACTCTTTCCTTACAACTTCAAGTGAGTGTTACTGTCTTGTGCATATTCGGTTTCCCTTATATATTAGTCCAGGTTATAGTAATGTAATTGATGAGTTATGCATGCGTGTGCAGTTTCCAATATATTCTCCTAGAGATTAGGCTTGAGCAGGGAGTAGTAACCGTCTTGGACTCTAAACGAAAAGATCCCCAGGAGTATGCGGACATGACTGAAATCCTCAAGAAGTAAGTTAAATCGATCATTATCCACCATATTAGCAACTTTGTTCATTTCCTGATATCAAGTAATTGTTTTCTTTGTCCAGCAGGGTTTGGAGAAAATTCACCAGAAAAGTTCCGGGACTGCCGAAGGAGCTGGAATTTAGACACCCGAAAGTAAGTACTATAGTAGCATGTTCCGCGCATCTCCTAGTGATTCAAGCGCTAGTTTCATCAATACCATTTAGCATTCTTGCTTATCAGTTTGATTGACCTCTATTTCTTGTAAAGTGGTTGTGGCAGGAAAAAGGGAATGATTTCTATGGATACTACGTCTGCGAGTCCATCCGCCACACGACCTGTGAGCGGGGCGGGTACTCTGACGAACAATATGAAGTACGTAAATAACAACATTCACAATTTTATTTTATTAACATCATTTGTATTGAGTTTCATTCATTCATATATATATATATGTATTGACCCCCTTCTTCAAATTAGATGTTTCGGAAGTGGGATGAACTCCTAGCACCAGCTCGCATGCGAGCAATTCAAGAGGAATTGGCGGCATTCTTTCTTGACCAAGTGATCGCTGAAGACGGAGAATACTATGTGGACCATGAGTCCGTATGATTATATTTGTAAGAGATAATTATTGTATATATGTAGCCGGTAGTGTCGGATAGATATACGAGAACTTGTTGTTCGACCAATCTCTCGGAGAAGGAGAGGTGGTCGATATCACTTCTCTCTGTATGCATATATGTTCATGACGATCTTCTGTTTCCTTCGTTTGCTTACTAGCTAACTAGCGTGTCTAGTCCTCTCCATACGTATGTATAGTACGTAGCGTCGAGCAAGCACGGACGTAAGAGAGGACACTTCTCTCTATTAATTATAGCTAGCTAACACAATATATGAAACACCTAAATTAACCCCCCAAAACCCCCAAACCCCCCCTTTCCAAAAAGAAAACCAAAAACCCCAGCCACAGAAATGCTGACGCGTGCTAGCTGACACGTGACACCAACCGGGACCAAAGGGTCTCCTGCCTGGGCTCTGCGCACTGCCCACGTGGAGGCCCATCAGTCCCGGTTCTGGATTGAACCGGGACTAAAGGGTTGGGGCATTAGTACCGACACTTTAGTCCCGGTTCAGGAACCGGGACTAAAGGCCCTTACGAACCGGGACTATAGGCCCTTTTTCTACCAGTGCCAGGACTCCTGCCGAGCCTACGCCTCACCTGTTGCGGCCGGCGGCTGTCGCTCCTGGCCGCGTGGCCCACGCCTGTAGGCAGTGCCCCACATGACATCTCTCCCCCCCTCGACGAGCAGCTCGTCCTCGAGCTGAAAAGGGTAGCGCTCGACGAAACTGTCAGATCCTCCCATTGTAGCTGATGATGTTGCTTCACCCTTCCAGTGGACGAGTAGCTGGCGAACGCCGCGTGCTAGTCGTGCACGAGTCATGCGCTCCGGTTCTGGAACAGCCACCCCGTTGTGGATCGGAGGCAAACCCGGTGGTGCAGTTGGAGGCGTGCCGAAGAACTTCTTGAGGAGGCCCACGTGGAACACGTCATGGAGGCGTGAGCGTGCCGGAAGCTCCAGGCGGTAGGCCACGTCGTTGACGACCTCTGAAATGCGGTACGGCCCATAGAAGCGTGGCTTGAGCTTGCCCTTGGTTGGCAAGTTGAGAGAGGACGCGGCGCGCTGGCGAAGACGAAGCCAGACCCAATCGCCCACGTCATGCCGAATGTCCCGATGGCGTCTGTCGTAGTAGGACTTGTAGACCGCTTGTGCCTGCTGTAGACGATAGCGGATGTCTGCGAGTAACTCGTCGCGCTCCGCCATGCTCCTAGCTACTGCGGCCACCCGCGTGTCGCCCGGCTCGTAAGAGCGAATAGTGGGAGGGTCACGACCATACACAAGCTTGAACGGAGTTTCTTGGGTCACTGTCTGGTAGGCGGTGTTGTAAATGTACTCGGCCCAGGGAAGCCACCGGAGCCACTGCCTGGGACGATCCCCGGTGAGACAGCGGAGGTACATCACAATGATCTTGTTGGCAGCCTCCGTTTGGCCATCTTACTGGGGATGAAACGCTGACGTCATGTGCAGCTTTGTCCCGGTGAGGCGCATGAGCTCTCGCCAAAAAGCCAAGGTAAAGACGGGGTCGCGGTCAGAGACCATGGATTGCGGGACGCCATGGAGACGCACAATCTCGGCGAAGAACACCTGCGCCACTGATTCCGCCGTGTACGGGTGGGCCAGCGCCACAAAGTGGCAGTACTTGCTGAAGCGATTCACCACGGTGAGGATGACAGACTTCCCGCCCACGCGAGGGAGCGCTTCCACGAAATCGATGCCAATGTCAGTCCACACGGCCGTGGGCACCGGCAGCGGCAGTAGCAGACCGGCTGGGTGCAAGTGCTCGGACTTGTACCGCTGACAAGTACCACAGGCGCGGACATACTCCTGCACCGTCTTGCGAAGGTTAGGTGCGTGCAAGTCGCGGCGGAGATGATGCAGCGTGCGCAGGATGCCTTTGTGCCCGTCGTCGTGCACTGCGGTGAGAAGCTCCTGGAGTAGTGGAGACGTTGGCGGGATGTAGAGGCGGCCGTTGAAAGTGACGAGGCCGTCGGAGAGCGACCACGGCAGCTGCCGAGCGCCTGTCGTGATATCCTCGCGCAGCGTGACGAGCGCTGGGTCGGTGGACGAAGCTTGCCGTAGGCGATCGATGAAGTCGAAGTGAGGACCAGATATAGCCATGACCCCCGTCTCTTCCGTGTCGTGGCGGGAAAGGGCATCCACCACCGTGTTTGTACTGCCGGCCTTGTACTCCACGGTGAAGTCGAACCCCAGTAGTTTGCCGACCCAATGGTGCTGCGGAATGGTTGCCAAGCGCTGGTCAAGGAGGAATTTGAGGCTGTAGTGGTCAGTTTTTACCACAAATTGGCGCCCCCAGAGGTACGGTCTCCAATGGCGAATAGCGAGCACCAGGCCGATGAGTTCCCGTTCATAGGCCGCCGGGGAACGGTGACGAGGCGCGGCCGGCCGGCTAAAGAAAGCCACCGGGTGCTGATCCTGGAGAAGGACGGCCCCGAAACCGTATGTAGATGCGTCACACTCGACGATGAACGGCCGTGTGAAATCCGGCAACGCGAGTACAGGAGCCGTGGTGACCGCCGTCTTGAGGGCGGTAAAAGCTGCTGCCGCGTCCGGCGACCAGGAGAAGCCGTCCTTGCGAAGCAGGGCCATCGGGGGCGCGGCGACCACGCCAAACTCCTTGACAAACTTGCGGTAGTACCCCGCAAGACCGAGAAACCCCCGGACCGCGCGCGCTGAGCGAGGCTGCGGCCAGTCGGCCACGGCCTGCACCTTTTCCGGATCCATGGCCACTCCGGCCGCGGAGATGGTGTGACCCAGGTAGGAGATCGACTCGACGGCGAACAAGCATTTGGACCTCTTGACGAAGAGCCGGTGCTGGTGCAGGACGGTGAAGACGGTGCGCACATGGCGAAGATGATCGGCCCACGTCTCGCTGAATATGAGGATTTCGTCGAAGAAGACGAGCACGAAACGACGCAGGTACGGCCGTAGTAGGTCGTTCATGAGTGCCTGGAACGTCGCCGGCGCATTGCAGAGGCCGAACGGCATGACCAGGAACTCGTAGAGGCTGTCGTGGGTGCGGAAGGCGGTCTTGGGGATGTCCTCCGCACGCATCCGCACCTGATGGTAGCCGGAGCGCAAGTCGAGCTTGGTGAAGAAACGAGCGCGTCGGAGCTCGTCAAGGAGTTCGTCTACCACCGGAATTGGAAACGCATTCTTGACGGTGATGGCGTTCAGAGCGCGGTAGTCGATGCAAAAGCGCCAGGACCCGTCGGGCTTGCGGACCAGCAGGACCGGCGAGGAGAATGCCGAACAGCTCACTCGGATGATGCCTTGGGTGAGCATGGCGGCGCACTGACGCTCCAGCTCGTCCTTGTGCACGGCTGGGTAGCGGTATGGCCTGACGGCTACAGGGCCGGAACCGGGCAGCAGGGTGATGCCGTGGTCGCGGCCGCGGGGTGGTGGCATGCCGGATAGTTCGGCGAAGATGCCCTCGAACTCGGCGATGATGGCGTCGAGGAAGTCGCGGCCACTGCATGATTTCAGGACGGGCCCGGCCGGTCCCGCAAGGCCGCGCCAGCACACCTGATGGTCCTCCCGCCAGAACGTCATGGAGAGGGCGCGGAAATCCCACAAGATCAGTCCAAGCGTTGCAAGCCATTGCGTGCCGAGGACGACGTCGTAGCCTGCGAGCGGAAGGGCACGGCACGGTACGCGCCCTGGCACGGAACGCGCTCGCCGTTGGCCACCATCACGCATGTCTTCTCGGGGGTAGGGGTGGCAATGTGGCGCGGGGGGCCGCCTCCTCGGCGATGAAGTTGTGGGTGGAGCCGGAATCGATCAGGGCGAGGAGGGAGACTCCCCCAAGGGTGATATGCATCTGCATGGTCTCGCTCATGCGGACGCCGGCGATTGCATGGAGCGAGATGTGAGGGCCGGCCGGCGAGCCATCATCGGTGGCGGAGGCCGTGTCGTCGTCGTCGTTGTTTGGCGCCAGGTCGAGGAGAAAGATGCGCTGGCACACGCGGTTGTGGCCCCTGCCAAACTTCTCATTGCAATTAAAGCAGAGGCCCAGGCGATGGCGTTCCTCCATCTCCGCCTATGAGAGGCGCTTGATTGGGCGCCCTTCCGGCAGAACAGGTGCCTGCGGGGGTGTGGCTGGTGGTGCCGGTGCGGGGAGTGCGAGGCGTGGTCCGGGCGTCGGCAGGATGCCCTTCTGCTGAGAACGAACCGGGGGCGCGGGGGCGAGCGCGCACTGGTCGCGCAGCTCCAACTTGCGGGCGAGACTCATGGCGACAGCGGGGGATTGCGGGTTGTGGATCTCCACGTCGAGGCTAAGGGGTGGCTGGAGGCCCGCGTTGAAGATCTGAACTTTCTGTGTGTCCGACAAGTAGCCTGCCCGGGGAAGGAGCGCCTCAAACCGCTCCTGGAAGTCGACGACGGACGTCGTGCGCTTGCACGCCATCAGTTCGCCCAGCGGGTTAGTGCGCAGGGGCGGCCCGAAGCGGAGGTTGAGCAGCTCGGAGAAGCGGCGCCACGGCGGAGTGCCCTCGTCACGCTGGACCTGCATGTACCACAGCTGGACAGAACCCTCGAGATTGTATGACGCCATCCAGACTTTCTCCTCCTCGGCGATCCGTTGTTGATGGAAGGACTCGCATCTGTTGAGGAAAGGGAGCAGGTCGGACTTGCCGTCGAACTTGGGGAAGTCCATCTTCTGAAACCGCGGGGGTTGATCGTTGTGGTGCTGTCCGTCGTGGCCGACATCGGCGCCTGACGAGGAGGCCGACTTCTCCTTCTCCAGGGCTGCCACGGACGTCTGCAGGGACGTCACGGTAGCAGTCAGGGCCTCGATCATCGTGGCCAAATCAGCGGTGGTGGGTTCCGTCATGGCTGAAGAAACCGAGGCGGCGCCGGATGGCGGCAATGGATGTGGGCTGGGCGGCGGGTGCAGCGTGGAAGCAGACAAGGAACGCCTGGAGCCTGATACCAAGTTGTCAAGGGTCTCAGTGCCCAGGACAGCAGGGCCTCGACTACGTAGTTCATAGTCTCGGTGGATAGGAGCGCTAAGGTTTTTGCATGGCTGCTCAATGGCGCGGAAGGAGAGGATAGGAGTAGAGAAAGAGGTATTTGATAATAACTTTATTGCTTGCCCTCAAAGGGTGCTGATTATACAATATATAAAGGCCCCATGGACTGCTAACAAACTAGAAACCTATGCCTAACAAACTACTCCTTTATTCTAGGAACTAATGTATAAGGACCAGGACTCCTGCCCAGCCTACGCCTCGCCTGTTGCGGCCGGCGGCTGTCGCTCCTGGCCGCGTGGCCCACGCCTGTAAGCAGTGCCCCACATGACACAGGAAAGTGCAGAATTTAACTTATCTCGTACATGGTTTAATTCGACGAAGACCTATCAATCAAGAGTAAGATGCTCCTCCACCACATGTCCATTTGGTGCTGGCGCTCCTCCGCGGTGAGCAGATGGCCTTTTGCAACTCGCTCATCCTCATCGTGTATGTTGACGAGGCCGTTGATGACCCGCCGCTCCTTCTGACTGACCCTGGAAGAGGGCTGAGGCTCAAGTAAACCAGAGCATGGTAAAGGAAGACTAGGAATATTCAAAACACAGAAAAAAATATTGTCATTTGTAGTGTGAATTTACAGGAGTTTATATGTAGTAAAGAAACCGTGACATGATAAAGAAAACCTTAGCATCACAGGGTTTAGAGTACGTCCTTCAGAAGAATCAGTCCAAGTGATTCTGCCAAACTTCAAAAATTAATTACTAAAGATGAACAACATTTCCATTCATCTTGTATATAGCTGTGTCGGTCTAACTTTAGAAAGAAACAAACACATAGATGCAGATGGAACATGGCTGATGAAATCAGATGTACCAATATAGTTATAAGTAATATTGAACATGTTTGCATTTAGGTGGATGCATGTGTGCTAATTCTTTCTATCCTGTAGCAAATCTAAGCACGGCCATGGGCTGTGTAGACAATGAAAATTGGAAACAAACCCAGAGAATCTTGCCTGTCTATAACAACAGGTTGTGTGCAGTGAGCATCCACTATTTCTGGGTAATGAAATTTTCAACTCAATAGTTTGAACTTCCAAACATAGATTGTAACATTTACAACTGGATTCTGAAAACTTTCAAACTCAGGAAAGTACCAAATTTAACTTGAAAAAAAATAAACAGAAGAGAACACTTGACTCATAATACATGGTTTAATAAGAAAACTAAGACCTCCTTTGGTTTAGAGGAATTTCATAGGAATTCTAGAGGATAAGATTCTTATAGGATTTTTTCCTTTAGAGCCCTTTGGTTTATGGGAATGGATTCCTATTCCTACATAGGATTGGTTCCTATCCTCCACATTTCATAGGAAAATAAAAAAAAGCCTAGACTCAATGAAAAAATTCCTTTGGTGTCAACCAAATGACATCTTATTTCCTATTCCTACTCATAGGATTTGAGATACATGTCATCTCATTTCTAAGTTGAAAAAAATAAACAGAAGAGAACATTTGGCTCATAATACATGGTTTAATAAGAAAAATAACTTGGCTACATCCAGAAAGCCACAGGAGTTAAGCAAGACTCATTAAATTCATGTCCTTCGGTCATCTGGTAGGAGCGCACAGTTTGCCGCGTCGTCCTGAGCTCTCCACTTTTATCATACTTGAGACCAAACTTGGTGACGCGCAGCACACGGCGGCGTGGCCCATCACAGGGTCCGAAAGGCTCCTGATCCTTGTGCAGACGAGACTCTATGAGGCAGTTGTCGCTGATGCCGCCCAGGTAGAGAAGGGTGGCTCCCAGGTGCCTGTCGTCGTCAGCATCGAAGAGTCGGTCCTCGCTGAGCTTCCAAGCCGGCATGGTCGACGACATTGTAGCGTAATCAGACAGGGGCGGGGCATCGCAGGAGCAGACGTGGCCGACACCGCCTTTGTGGCGACAGAGCCCTACCCAGGCATCGAGCTTGCTGTCAAAGTAGGCCTGGCCTTTGAAGGGCAAGACCCACTTGCCTACGTCCATCCAGGAATAGCACTTGGTGTCCAGGAAGAAGTAGGGCTGGGCATTCGGTATAAACCAAAATTTCAGTTTCTATCATTCGGTTTTTCCTTAAATTCGGTTTGGGAAAATGAAAACCGAAAATGGTAGCCAAAAATAGGTAACCAAAAATTCGGTTAACCAAAAATTTGGTACGGTTATCGTTTTTATACCGAAGTGCACTGTTTAAATATTTCTGCTTGGACTGCAAGAGCGGTATCCTCTTATATAGGTAAAAATATCTGTCTCATCTTCTCAGTGGGGCGAGGTGGGACTAAAGGAACCAAATGACATGACCGGCTGTTCGCCTGATCGCACAAGCCCCGACCAAAAATCCACGTGAGCTGGGCCTTGTACCCTTGCATGCACTAGTCAGGTAGGCCCACTGCCCATATTACGTGAGATGTGTGACGTGCGTTGCTTGATCGTGGGCGCTTCCCTCAAGAAAAATAGTGAAGCTAGCTCGTGCGCGGCCAGGCTACAGAGTACTAGTAGCTAGTCTAGTACGTCCCTTTGCGAGCGATGTGAGCAGAGAAGCTAGCTCGGTGCTGCTTCTACACATAACTTCGGTTTTTCTTCGGTTAATCAGTATGACACCGAACTGAACTGAATTACTTCGGTTTATACATTTGAAAACCGAATTTTTCTATAATAGTGAGAAAAACCGAAAATTCGATATTTTCGGTTTCGGCATCGGTTCGGTCTTCGGTTCGTCGGTTTTTATGCCCACCCCTAGGAAGAAGGTTCTGGCTCCTTCCGAGACGAAAAGCAAATGGTCGTTCGGGTGCACTGCAAAGGACACAACACCAATGGAATTGAACGGAGCAAAGATCCTTGGGCTTTTGATCCAAGACCACTGCTTGTCTTCGTCGTCGTATGGTCCGGGGAGTGGCAAGGAGTCGAGCACAAACGTGGAGTATCCCACCGTCAAGTAAAGCTCGCCAGCGACTGTTGCGAACAAGGGCTGGGCACTGCGGCCATCCAGATGGGGGCAGAGGGTGAGCTCCAGCGTTTTTGTGTCGAATACGTGGAAGGCCCCGGTGGCGGCATCGCTGCTGCCCAGCATGGCGAGTATGTTGGTGCCGTAAGCGCCGAAATGCGACAGGCGGCAGTGGCGGCCGTAGAAGCGCACAACCGGAGGATCTGGAAGGGGCTCCGCCTCCTCATCGTCCGGGTCGGCGCCGGCGTGAGGGGGGTCCATGTCGTCGACGTCTATCTTGCGGACGCTGTATCCAGTTTCCCAGTCGTCCACCACGAGATAGACATGCTGTCGCGGTGGCGGCGGCGGCGGCGGCCGCCGCTTGGCCTTGTGGCAACATGGGTGAAGCGTCAACTGCCGCTTTGACATGTCGTCGAGTTGCTATCTTCCTCCTCTCCGGCGGTGCTGTGTTGCAACTTGCAAGCCGGCGAACAGATCGACTATGTAGAGTAAGAAATCAAGACCGCCTGGACACATATAAATAGGCGAGGCGAGTTGGTACCTGAATTCGAGTCAGATTGGCTCAGGAAAAATATTTCCCGGCCAACGAATCCACTTTCGGATCGGACTCAGGGAAACGCTTACCCCCCACCCAATCCCACTCCCAACTGGCTGACTGGCCATAGCTGAACTAGCCCAGGGCGTCCTCTCCAGCGACAGTGGTGGATCTCTGCCACGGCGGCGGCGAGGGTTTCGTCTTTCGTGCGGCGGCGGAGAGAGGGAGGTTGGGCCATGTGGAAAAACAAAAGTCATCGCTATTAGACCGGCCCACCGCGAATGCTGATTTTCTTTTTTCCTTCCTTCTTTTCTGGTTTTCTCTGTTTTGTTCTTTTTTCCTTCGATTATTTTTTCTTGCTTGCTGGATGCTGATTTTCTCGTGAGTCAAGTGTTGTCAGAAGAACATGACAGAAGAAGAACCTCCACCATTTACCATGTTTTGTTCTTTACAACTCTCTCAAAATTCAGGGTCCGGCACAACCGTCAGCACGGGTGATGGCAAGGTGAGGATATTGAAGTTGTTTTCCTGTAGAAAGAAGGCTACATGGTATACAACATACTTCCTCCGTCTGATGAAGAGTGTACGTTTGGCTTTAAAATTTGTCCACAAAAGAGTGTACTTCTATCTTTCCAATGCACTTTAAAATAAAAAAAATACTTCTCTCTCGTCACACGGTAATCAAGACCAATAACAATCTACACATGGTCTTCTTAGTTTTTACATGCACTAAGGCTGGTAATAGTGGGGAGTAACTTAGACTAGTGTCATGCATATGACACTAGTCTAAGTTACTATCTCCATAGTGCAAAGTAACATAGTACTAGTGTCATAGATTGCTTCATTTATTAGCCCATAGACTCATTTTGTCTCGGGAAGCGCTATGTTATAGTAACATATTACGTTACCACAAGCACCTCTTTCCTCATTAAATAGTTGCCACATCAGCAAAATTGTCTTGGGATGTGTTAAGTTACTACCTAAGTTACTCCCACTATGGCTAGCCTTAGCTCATTGGGGGTTGGGTAATTAAAAAGGGGAGATATGGTGTCTTGCCCATTTCCAATGCATAATTTACTTAACTTCATAATTTGTCCTAAAATTTCTAGATGTACACTCTTCACCGGACGGAGGGAGTAGATATTATGAGGTGGTCGTGGCTGCCTGTCTGATAGGTACACATTCAATTCCTAAAACATCTAGCAAAGTAACATTTAAGATCATGAATATGTTTGACAATCCCTATAGCGTATCGGCTCATAAACATGCATTTCTGTAGTTATTTGGAATATTGTATAGATTACCAAACTCAGAATTGTTTTGGGGTGTCAATATGTGTGGAACCTTGACACAAACCACTATTTGTTTTATATATTCGTATGTGATTTGCTTGATTAGAATAGGTGTGGCACTTCCTATAAACTGGTTCACCATTTATATCCTACTTGTGCAGTGGCGGATCCAGAATTTGAAGTTGCCCGGGGCGGAGTGTTAAAGCAAGCGAAAAATGGAAGCGACAATACTATCTAGGAGTAATAAGATAATCAAGAAAATTAATTGACCAACAGTACACATTCCGGCAAAACGATGAACACAATGAATTGTTAAAAGTAATTTCATGCTTAAGAACTAGGCAAAAAATAAATATAACACAAAAATAATATAAAGCCTAACTTGAACTCCTGTTGGCTGAATCTTCCATGATTTAGTCCAAAATGGTTCATCTTAAGTCCATTAGGTACTTGTAACATGTAAGAACAATCAGATTAATCTAAGTCATAGCATAATATGACACTTGTTCAAACAAAAAATAAGGCACGTTTTTACCACTAAGTTATAATTATACCTCAGGGATTTGGTAGACGGCCTCAATGGTCTATAATCTGCTCCTTGGTGCCTCTGTTGTTGTCTGGTCGCTTGCTGTTTTGAGCATGGCGCATGGTGGTGGCGCCTCCCCTTCCGTGCAGACGACATCGAAAGAAGGTGAACTCGCTTCTTCTTCTCCATCTAGCATCATCGGCTGGACAGGCCTAGATCGTGCCGCGGCAAGGCGGCAGTGCAGGGCGCCCGGCGCCGCATCAAGGCGGCGAGGCGGCAGGGCAGGGCAGGGCGGGCGTGATCGCGTGAGGCATGGGGTAGGACGATCTGGAACCACCATCGAGAAGGATTTGGGAACTTCAGTGTCAGCCTGCGTACAACAACTAACGGGCTCATGTATTTTTTTTTCATTGGGCCATCTCACACGTAGAATAACTAATGGGCTGCATACAACAACTACTAATTAAGAACTCGACTGGCCCATCTCCAGATTTTTAATGAATCGTTACCTGCCTGTCTCCCGGTGAATCGTTTCTTTCTTCTTCGCTCGTCATGCCTCGACCTCAGGAGACCTTCGAAGCTCACTCTCATGGTGGCCACCGTTCAAACTAGTATGGGGATACCCTAGGTTCACGAAATTTACCCGGGACGGCCGCCCCTACCTGACCCCACGCTGGATTGTGCTCTGTCACACAGGAAATGTGGATGCTGCTGTTCAAACCAAAACTGGAATTGACCCAGACACTTATTTCATTCATCTATGTTCCAATAGTTTGCATGATTTTTACTAGCTAATACTCCCTCCGTTCCTAAATATAAATTTTTTAGACATTTCAAATGGACTACAACATACGGATGTATGTACACATATTTTAAAATGTATATTCACTCATTTTTGCTCCGTATGTAGTCACTTGTTGGAATCTCTGGAAAGACTTATACTTGGGAACGGAGGGAGTATGTTAGTACTGCAGCACCTTTATTTTCAAGTTCAAATTTGCCAAATTATATACGAAAGTCATGTTCTGCTCCCAAGCTCATTTGAGCTCGGGATGAACAGTAAAATCGAAAAAAATGAAAAATATTTCAAAAAATTCTGAATTTTTTGGGTGGAAACATTGACAAAAATTCTCAGTGCTTGCAAAATTTCATCCAAAAATGACATTCGTACAAGTTGTAGCAAAAAAACAAAATCCGTACTCCAAAATGTTTTTGGAAATAACATTTTTGGAGCATCAATTTTTCTTTTGCTGCGACTTTCACGAATGTTATTTTGTGATGAAATTTTGTGAGCATTGAGAACTTTTATCGGTGTTTCCACCCAAAAAAATTCAGAATTTTTTGAATTATTTTTAAATTCTTTCGGGGTTACTGTTCACCCGAGCTCATTTGAGCTCGGGCTCAAATACATCACGTCCAATTATATATGCCTTTCTCACACATATTAATCCCTACAAGTATGGAGCCATCAAGCAAGCATGTCAGTACTGTTGATGTTATTCTAACCTGCCTCTCACAAATGACGTTTATTTAGTAGTTTCTGGAAGTGTATGCATGCTAGCAAATGCATTTCTACATTGAATCTGGCTGTGATAACATCACTTCTTGTTTTGTGTAGTCCAAGCAAGCAAACTGGAGATTTTGTAAGTTTGCTTTAGAGCAACTCTAGCAGACCCCGCATCCGGCGCAAACCCGCATAATTCCGGCGATTATACGGACTCGGCCCATTTTTCTGGCCAGACCAGAGCCCGCATCGGTGTCCGGCCTGTAAAATTTTTTGCCGCAGCCCGCAAATGCAACCCCTGAGCCACTATAACTGCGGGTTTGCGGTGCAGATGCGGGTCGAAACCCTATCCTCCCGCCGCCGCGTTCCCCTCCAATTCCCCACCGCGCCGCTCGATTTCTCGCCGCCGGCGAGCCTTGAACCACCATGGCCGACTCGGGGGACGAGGCGGAGCGCCGCCGCGGCGCCAGATCTGGCGCCGGGCGCAAGCGGGGGGCGCGCCGGTGGCTCAACCAGGGTGCCCGGCCGCCGCCGGCATTCGACCGGCGTGAGCTCGACGAGTTCGAGCTCGAGCGCTCCCGTCGCCGCCGCGCCTCCTCCGGCAACTGGTCCGTGGGGAGCTCATCCGGCCACATCGAAGGAGGCCGACCTGCACGTGATGAAGGAGGAGCAGGCGACGCTCTTCGTCGACCTCGACCCCGACTCCTCCGACTCTAACTGATCGCCGACGGTGGGCAGCTACCGCAGGAGCTCCGGTGAGCTCAATTTTGTCGCAGTGGTGCGGTAGCGTAGGCCCTGTCTAGCATATCTAACCTTTATGTATGTATGTGGCTTGTATGAACTTCTATGCGAAGAAGAACCATCTATGCGAGCGAGCTCCGGCGAGCTGTTGCTTAAATTTCTCGCGCGAAACAACTTTTTTTAAAATTTAGGGGTTTGTTTGCAGTTTCTAGTCTGCCGCCGCAAATTTTGGCCTGCATAACCGCCCCCGTGCGACCCGCAAACACATTTTACAGGTCGGCAAAATGCGGGGTCTGCTAGAGTTGCTCTTAGTGCACTCAGCCTACAGAAGTTACAAATAAACTCAACCTCTGCAGGTAGGAAATGAGTTTGGCATGAAAATCAGGTTGATGAATACTGACTTCCTACTTTTATCTATTTATATTTGTTGTTTGATGCACTATCATCATATTTTGTGTTGTCTCTCGATACAACGATACTAATGTGCATTTTTATGGTATACCAGCTCAACGTTTGTGGCTAGGCTCATCCATAAATCTGTGACAGAATGCTACTAAAGGATGGCCATAACTTAACTTCCAACTTCTCATCTGAGCAAGTTAGTACAAATTCTCATTTTTATTGTTTGACTTCGAATACAAGCACTTCGTTTACCCCTGCAATGTAGTCCTTGTGCTCCTAAACTCTATTTTGCTTTGGCATTGTTGTTCGTACAACTATTATCATTCCTTGGCTTATTTGTGATTTGGCAGAGCATGCATGAAAAAACTAGGTCTGCCTTATTTTGCATTAAGATATAATAACCATTGAATGTGGCTTGAGTGTTACAATTTGATAATGTAACAAGTTTTTTTTTTCGAAAAGGGGGTCTCCCCGGCCTCTGCATCAGAACGATGCATACGGCCAATAATGTAACAAGTTAGATTGTTGAATCGGTTAGTGCTTTGTTCTATGGCTCCTACATTTATTTATTTGATCTAGATACCCTTACTTTGTTGTTGTCCTAAAATTTAGTCAATTTTGGGCCCTATAGTGTTTAATAGAATGGTACATGGCTACCAAGTACGAATTGGCACATATAAAACCTCTGGCTAAGTTTCTTTGGTTCAAGTCAATACTATTCTCGACTTATTGGCAAGGAGTGGTGATTGCAATAATGTATGCTTTGGGCCTGCTTACAAGTCCTTTAATGCAGAGCTTGAAGTTAAAATCAGTATATGAGATTTCATTAATTATTTGCATAGAGGTATTTATTTTTCCATGTTTGATTTGCGTCAAAAGGTTTCTTAGCTTTTGCTTTAAGAAATTATACCATCCATCATGTTTCTTTGATTACCTGTTGTATATATCTGATATTCCTCTAGGTTTCAGAGCAGATGTGCATTGCTTTAATTCACCCGTGTGTTCCATTCTATGAGCTTTTAGTTCACAGGACACTTGGAAACATTTTAATCCTTCGAGACTATGCATCAACCGTATAGATCCCGAGGAAGTCAAGGAAAGTAAGTGTTCCAATAAAATGAAGCTTCCATAATTTTAACCGGATGAGAGAAGTGCAGCAACCTAGAGGAGAGTGTTCGCGGCTTTATGATTGACAACAGAGCATATGCGCGTTCTAGACTTCTATTACAAATCTTTACCATGGAGCGATCAATATATTTTATTTTATCATGTCTCACATGGATTATAAATTAAAAAATGAGTGCTAAGCATGTGCTCGCAGTATGGTTCTTAGTTCTCATGGTTATGTATTAATTTTCTTCCACCTGCCTTTATGTGCTCTAGGATTTAAGGCCACTTTTAACCAAACAGTGCGACCAGTGAAGAAGCGTTTTGATAAACTGATGAAATGGAAGGCAAGTATAAGAAAAGTCAGGATGGTAACAGGGTGGCTGCATCATCATCAGTGCCAGGTTCATGGAGAGAGCACAACTAATAGTGGGGAGGGGTGATCTTGAAGGGCAAAAGACAAAGTAGAGTTGTCGACTCAGTTGTTGTGGATATTTAGGGAGGTGGTGATAAGACATTTGATGCCAACCAGATAAAGTGGCAATCTGTTCCAGCAATTGTTGGTAACCTTCTGTAGGACTGGCCAGTTTTGTTGCCTATGCAAGTTCATGTTGTGCGTGTTGTAGGTAGCTACAACTCCTCAATTCCTGATGTGGTAGTCTTTGTGCATAGAATATTGTTTCTTCTTTGTAAAAAGATTGGTACAAGAAATTGATTATTACATTGGGTTGTGCTTTGTTCGAGAAATAACTTTGCTAGATTGGTGGTGCTCCGCCACTTTGGTATGTAATAATAGATATATCATCACGACAATCCACGATAAAATCATCACCACGCAGCAAAGCGCGCATATCCATCTAGTAAAAATTATGCCACACATTAATCAAGGGGAGAAAGATGCATGTAACGTCCTGGCCCTAAAGACATCTGTACATGCAACCACACAAACTGCGTATACATTCTATACATTCAATGGCAGAGCTATGTGTATCTTTGTGTGTGTGTGTGTGTGTGTGGGGGGGGGGGGGGGGGGGGGGGGGGGAGTTTGAGCATATTATTTTTGGTTGGGCTAGATCCTGCGTGATGAATCGTCGCCAATTATTTTATTAGCTATAGGCCTAATTAGGTTGGAGAGAGAGTTGATGTCAAAAAAAGGGTGCACAGAGAGAGTCCGTTTATGATACGTATGCACAGATAGCACTTGTGTTCGGTTTAGATATGATATGAAAAGGAAAATCCTAATCTATTATTATGTATGTGTTAGGCAAAAGGTCCATCGGTTTATTCGGTGCCTGCGAGCACTATCTCTATCTCTACTTCTGACTATATCACATCTTGATGTGAGATATTATTTCACATCTAATCTAAGTGATGTCAGCATCATGTCACCACAAATGAACCACACCCACCTTATATCTTGTTTGTTTTATTAGTTATTTTGTTGTCCAGCCCAATACAAACAACCCAGCGAGCCAACCCCCTCCCCAGTGAGCATTTGTTAATGTTGTTGCATATGACAAAAAACTCAAAGAAAAAGCCTAAAAATGATTTTTGCTAACTAGTTACTGTTGTCTCATGGGCTCTACATCTGGACTTCCAAGAAAGCAAGCCTACATAGGGGAGTTTTTCTTTATCAAACAAAGCTGCAAAAAACATTAATCAATACTCTTGAATGGTACCACTAATTGTTTAAAAAAATGGCACTTTCTTTCTTTGCTCTCAATACTCTTAGAATTGTATAAGAAAAATGAATAAGGTAATTGAATGTTGTTGTGTTTTTCCGTCACAAAAAAAGAATGTTGTTGTGTTTGTTACAGGAGAAAAAAGAGAAAAATGTAAAAACCAAAAAAAATAGAAAAATGGTCTGATCTTTTTATACCATCAAACAAGAAGTTGTCTTATGCTTCTGTTTTGGTTAAATCTACATTGACACAATCATCTTCAGACTCAAACATCTTGAACAAAAAATGATCTCTGCCTTCATCAATACTAACGATATCTGATTCGCTTTGCTTGATATCCCTGTTGACACCCTTGTGCGCCAAAAGATGTGTGTTTTGTGCGGCACCCACTAACCACGAAGAGAAATGAATGGAGTTTAGATAGCTGTTTTTGCACCAATATTATAAAAATAATCTCAATAAAAATGAAAACAGCACAAGACATGCATGGCCTGTACAAGCCCCTTAGAAAAATAGAAAAAGGAACTGTGTAAGACATAACCCGTGCTAGCCCACCAAGACCAGTATGGTTTTAACAATAAGGTAATAATATTATCCACAAAAAGACTAGCTATCTGTTTACTGGAAATAGACCACCAGAGTACATGGGTCAAACCAATCAAACCCCCAGTTGATGCTACTGAGGTAAAAACAGATCACTGGTCCAATTAGAGATTACCTAAAAAAAAGTTACAAGAACGCTAAAAAGTAACTGCGTAAAAACTAGCTCCCAGAAAAACTCCCTGTGTCAAAACCATAACCTACGGACCTGTTTCATAACCTCTATAACTGAACGCTCTCTCCACCTTCTGTTTAGTGAAGAAAATTCAGAGAACATGTTATCTTTATTTTGACAAACTAGGTGTCATTTTAGACACACATCACGTACAACATTACCCCACACCCCTTGTTGAGCTACGACTGGGACAACAAAAGCAAACTGGGACGAAGTTGGACGAGTTGGGGGTTAAAGTTGCAACCAGGAGGACAAAAAAATAGCTGCGGCCTAGTTGCGAGTTGAACGTTGATTTGCAACTAGGACAACTACAATTACGGCATGTTTGCTAGTCGAGGTTGGACTTGCAATTGGGACTCCCTAAAAACTACAATCAAATCAACTCTAAGCACAGTGAAATGGAATAATAACTTGCCAGCTGCTACCCCTTATCATTTTTTAACTTATCTTCATGTTTATTCAAGCCACAAGCATGACAAAACCTACCAGATTAGACTACTTCTTGGCTAGATAATTGGGTAGCATGGACTTGGCCGCGGAGACGCACTTTCCCCTGATCGTGGTGAAGTAGGAGATGAGATGGTTTTTGTCCGGTAAGCATTCCTTGACAGCTTCATCAGCGTTGTAGTCCTTGATCCACCGGTGGATAGCAGGATACTCATCGCCAGTCATCACGCTCACCCCAGCGACCTCTTGCATCACCCTTGCCCAGCGAGACAGTAGGCTGGCACCCGCGATGTCGGCGAGGCCAATTGTGGCACCTCCGAAGAACCTCTTCTTGTTGAGCTGCGCCTCCACTACCGCGAGGTTCTCTTTTGCGTCCATAACAAAGACCTTCTGCTCCTCACCCTCCGTCCACAGCGCTAGCCACAACGACATCAAGCACTAAATGAAGAAAGTTGTCAGCAAGTATTTCAATTGGGTTACAAATATAAATATATGTCGCCTTGTCTTACTTTAACTATTGAAACATGAAAAATATATTCATATTGGTAAGCTGAAAATAATATCTTTAGACCGGTTAAAAATTACTATCTTTAGGTTGTAATGATAAATTATAATACGCATTAGTAATATATATTCTACAGTTGAGACCAATTCAATGTCCAACACAATGTGTATGATATACTTCCTCTGTACCAAAATATAAGACGTTTTTACATCTCAATTTGAACTGCAAAAACGTCTTATATTTTGGTACGGAGGGAGTATATATGAGTGGAGGAGTATCCTACCTAGCAGAACTGTTTTTTTTCGATGGTGGCAGAACTGATTTGAATTGTAAGAACAATCACTACACATGATTACCTTTTCCACAAAGAATTTGGACCAAAAGCGGGCCTCGGACCTTTCATGAGGGTCAGTCGGCAGGATGGGTGGCCCAGCAAAGGCCTCGTCGACGTACTCGACTATGAGGAGAGACTCGCAGACAGCCTTGTCCCCATGGAGAAGCACGAGGACCTTCTTGTGGACGGGATTGTGCTTCAGCAACAGGTCGCTCTTGTTGGTCATGTCCTCTAGGAGGAGCTCGTAGGGCACTCCTTTGAGACGCAAGGCGACCTCGGCACGGTGGACGAACGGGCTGCCAAAGCCTCCGATGAGCTTCACTGGTTCCACCATTATTGGCTGGCATATCAGATACACTTGCTAGGACATAGATATTTATAAGACACTGATAAGGACCAATTGGCCCAAATGGTGTGGCTGCTTGTTCTCCAAGAATGGTGGGGCCCTTCTATTAATTCTTGTTTTTCTAGTGTCATTTGGTCTTATCAGCTGCTACGGTCAAAAGGAGAAGCTTGGTTGCGAGGGAAGCTCTAATTAAAATGCTAATTGTAAGGCAGAGGATGCTCACTAAGATTGATGCAGCTGCAATCAGAGAGATTTATTTAAGCAGCTAGCTGATAATATAGTATAGAACACAGTGAGCAGATTAAAAATAGACTATAATCTAGAAGGACAATGACTTTGTTTGACTTGTGCATCGATATGTTCTAGTATATGTTTCCGAGGTGTCAAGTAGCAATGTCATCCACAATCAAGTTTCTTGATGGCAAGTTCAAAAAGAAAAAATCTTGATGGCGAAGCTGATAAAGAAAAACAGAGCAAGGAGAAACAGTCACACCATCCTTCAGTAGAAAGCAGAGCAAAAGGAGCAAAGCAGAGCAAAACACATGTGTATCGTGTTACATCGTCAGCAAAGCGGAGCAAGGAGCGTTGCCAGCATGTCGACCATACAGTCCACAGCTCGTAACCATATTTCTCTCACCGACGAGAGTGGGACCCATAGGTGGATCACTTCTGATGCACCGTCGCCATCGCCGGGAACATCTCCCGGCATGCCGAGAACATGGCGACGAGCATGCCCCTGTCCGAAGGACACCGCTTCAGGTCCTCCTCCTCAACATAGGCCTCCACTTCTGAAAATAATTGAGTATGCATATCAAACATGGCAGAATTTCGGTTACAACTAGCTCAACTTCTTTCTTTCTTTTTTTGGTAAAGAGACTGCTTGAAATTAATGAAACCCTTACAACCAATGATACAACACAACACAACCCCGAAAAAACACAAAGAACAAATTCCCGCATGATACAGTGATACAACTAGTTCGACTTACAACTCGATTTATTTTTTCTCAAACTAAGAGTTGAATTTGTGACTCAAAAGTTCTCAAATTTTGTGTATTTTAAGAACTTTTATCCTAGATTTAACGTGGTGTGCGCCGGTTGCTCAAGAACCCATGTGCGACCTTCTGCACCTCCCCCTCTATCCACGCCTTCAGCCACAGCAACAACATAGCCACTAAAGGAGAAAGTAGCTAGTGAGTACTTTAATTGGGTTCCAAATATTAAATGTTCGTCATTCTGGAAAATTTGCGCTCAAATTGTGTAACTTTAACTGTCAAAATATTCAGCGATATATTCATATTGGTAGGTCAAAATAGTATCTTATGGATTTTATGAAATAAATTTCCATACTATGTATTTATATACTATCCTAAAAGATCAGATATATACATGTACTGGAGACCAATGTCAATGTCCAAGACAAGATGTATGATAAAATCATGAGCGTTGGAGCATCCTACTCCAGCAAAAATAATTTTATAAGAAACATTTCTATAGACAATTAGCTTTTCCATGAAGAACTTCGAGCAGAAGCGAGTGTCGGCCCTCTCATGGAGGTCGGTTCTCGGTTGGCAGGATGGGTGCCCGTCGAAGTGCCTGATTTTGACTAGAGGCTCGCAGAAAGCCTTTTTACTGTGGGGAAGCACATATACCTTGTGCATGGGGTTGTGCTCCAACAACAGCTCATGAAGAGTTTGTAGAGGACTCCTTTGAGGCACAACAGGACTTCTTTGATCAGCTAGACCATATATTGTATATAATGCAATGAATCATAACTCGCGGGAAGTCTCAACCCAAAAACATTGTTTGAGTTAATATCCCGATACCTCCTAATCTCTAGCGGCTCACTGACCGGCTGCCGTGCGGTCTCTTTGTGAATATTGGTGATCGATTGATCGATCTTTGTTTGATAGATGAACTGGAGCCAAGAACACTAGAAGATTGATGGTTTACACAATCTGCTCTTACTTATAATCTACTCAGGTTGCCAACATGCACATGTGTAGTTAGTCCCAGTCCATTTGGTGGACGGTTGGCGATCATGTTTGGTGGACACGTCCTGTTCACATGAATGCAGCTCATTCACTAACTGGTTGGTAGCTAACTGTGAGCAAATATTTACTTATTTAATATAAATTTTTATTTCTCTATTACCAAACATATGCACATGCACTTCCAATTAACTGGTGCTCGTGTCCTGTCCCTTTCATGAAAGGTACGAAATTTTAATTAGAATGTGATGTTACCCACAATAAAAGGTGAAAGTACTAACTAATCAAAATCCTTCACATGTAGGTTATTTTACCGTGTACCTAACTGAACAAGAGGACATAGGAAATTATTGTATATATTAGCATAAAGCCCGAGCGTTGCCATGGAACAACAGACTTGACCCTTGTTACATTAGTTAAAAACGTCCTCACACTCTGCTTTAAGCTCTGCCATTGCTAATTCATGGCCATGTTTGGTGAATGATTAGTTAGCCTTATCTACTAGCTTTTTTAGTTCTGCTCCTCTGAAACCAGCTGACTGAAAATTTGCATAGATGTGCCTGAGGCAGTATCTCTGAGGGGAATCAGGGAACACCTCATTTATAGCCTTAAGAAGACCCTGATTGTAAATTAATAACCATGGTCATGAGCAAAAACAAATAAAGCCAGTAATAACTATATTTATCTGAACTACTGGCTAAGATAGGTTGCATACCTTTTGCCTGTCAGAAATAATGGTGTAGGTTCCAAATTTTCTTCCACTTCCAATGCAACATCTTAGCTGGGTTAAGAACCATGTCCAACTTTCTGAATCTTCCTTATCAACCACACCAAAGGCTATTGGGTAGATGTTGTTGTTGCCATCTCTTCCTATGGCTGCAAGAATTTGTTGTCCAGTGGTTGGCTTGATGAAGCAACAATCAAGCCCTGCATCCATACCACTGATAGAAAAAGGGCCTATAGTCCCGGTTCGTAAGGGCCTTTAGTCCCGGTTCCTGAACCGGGACTAAAGTGTCGGTACTAATACCTCCCCCCTTTAGTCCCGGTTCAATCCAGAACCGTGACTAAAGGCCCTCCACGTGGGCAGTGCGCAGAGCCCAGTCAGGAGACCCTTTGGTCCCGGTTGGTGGCACCAACCGGGACCAATAGGCATCCATGCGTCAGCATTTCTGTGGCTGGGGTTTTTGTTTTTTTTTGAAAGGGGGGGGGGTTGGGGGTTTTGGGGGGTTAATTTAGGTGTTTCATATATTGTGTTAGCTAGCTATAATTAATATAGAGAAGTGTCCTCTCTTATGTCCGTGCTTGGTCGACGCTACGTACTATACATACGTATAGAGAGGACTAGACATGCTGGCTAGCTAGTAAAGCAAACGAAGGAAACAGAAGATCGTCATGAACATATATGCGTACAGAGAGAAGTGATATCGACCACCTCTCCTTCTCCGAGAGATTGGTCGAACAACAAGTTCTCGTATATCTATCTGACACTACCGGCTACATATATACAATAATTATCTCTTACAAATATAATCATACGGACTCAGGGTCCACATAGAATTCTCCGTCTTCAGGGATCACGTGGTCAAGAAAGAATGCCGCCAATTCCTCTTGAATTGCTCGCATGCGAGCTGGTGCTAGGAGTTCATCCCGCTTCCGAAACATCTAATTTGAAGAAGGGGGTCAATACATATATATATGAATGAATGAAACTCAACACAAATGATGGTAATAAAATAAAATTGTGAATGTTGTTATTTATGTACTTCATATTGTTCGTTAGAGTACCCGCCCCGCTCACACGTCGTGTGGCGGATGGACTCGCAGATGTAGTATCCACAGAAATCATTTCCTTGTTCCTGCCACAACCACTTTACAAGAAATAGAGGTCAATCAAACTGATAAGCAAGAATGCTAAATGGTATTGATGAAACTAGCACTTGAATCACTAGGAGATGCGCGGAACATGCTACTATAGTACTTACTTTCGGGTGTCTAAATTCTAGCTCCTTCGGCAGTCCCGGAACTTTTTTGGTGAATTTTCTCCAAACCCTGCCGGACAAAGAAAACAATTACTTGATATCAGGAAATGAACAAAGTTGCTGATATGGTGGATAATGATCTATTTAACTTACTTCTTGAGGATTTCAGTCATGTCTGCATAGTCCTGGGGATCTTTTCGTTTTGAGTCTAAGACGGTTACTAGTCCCTGCTCAAGCTTAATCTCTAGGAGAATATAGTGGAAACTGCACACGCATGCATAACTCATGAATTACATTACTATAACCTTGACTAATATATAAGGGAAACCGAATACGCACAAGACAGTAACACTCACTTGAAGTTGTAAGGAAAGAGTATTATATCTTTGTTTTGATTTATTACGAACGATTGTAGCAAGTTGGCCTCGGTAGCTGCGGCATGAAGTTTAACCTGAGTTGCATCTATGAGATATGTGTTAATGAACCCAATATCACCGACTTGTCTTTTCTTCAATTCGACGATCTTCAATCTGCATAATATAGTGAGGATGATTATAAATACATGCAATGAAAGAGCTAAGCTATATAGAGAAACTTAATGACAGAAGTAGTACTACTTACAGACAGTAGCAGGCGACCGTTGTTTTATCGAGGGCCAATTGATTGAAAAACTGATAGAACTCCTCAAATGGAACAGGCAACAGATCTATTCCAACGAGGTCATGCTCCTTTTTAACTTTCACATACAAAGTACTCCTCCCCCAGAGTCTCTGCAGATTTTCAAGTATCAATCATGCAATCTTCGCATCATCATTGATAGAGATCTTTCATCTTTGACGAGAGGCTTCCCGTACTCGTATCTTTGTATCTGCATGTCCATGGGTTCATAATGTACTCGTCGGGCAGGTAATCTGCAAGATTGCTATAACCGGGCACCATCCTCGGATCATTAGCGACGTTGTGGCTAGGCACCTTGAGCGGGGGGCATGATTGCTTCGCTTGTTTGCCGAGCTGGGCAATTTGTTTTCCAGCTCGTCGTTCTTTCAGCCTTTGATCACTGACAGTACTTCCCGACCACTCCGCTTCGGCAAATTCCTTTCCAATAATGCGGCCATAGTTTCCTTTCGGCAGATCAGACTTCGGTGGTTTTGTCAGGGCAGCCAGAGTGCGCTTCACTTTCACCCGATCTACCTTCTCCTCCAGAGGTGGATGTTTCTTTGCTTTCACCCCTTCAAAGAATTTCCTCACTTCTTCTCGCGCGATCTCGGCGTTCTCCTCCTGGGTCCTCTCGTATGGTAACTTCTCTGGAGTCTTCAGAGAAGGACCGAATCTGTATGTCCTCCCGCCTCTGGTTGTACTGCTAGACGCCGACCGAGCAGACGAAGCGGTTGTCTTCTTTACTTGCTTAAGAGGCGGAGGAGAAGGACTACGACACGCCGGAGCAGCTGGAGCGGCGGCAGGTCTCTTCCGCCCTTGCTGACGAGGCAGAGAAGGAGGAGGCTGGCTGCTCGGGCGCGTCGGCGCAGGCGGAGACGGAGGCGGAGTGCCGCCATGCGCCGGAGAAGGAGCCGGCCGAGGGCCCTGATCGTCACTCTCAGGAGGAGGAGGCGGTGGAGGAGGCGGAGTGCCCTGACTCGCCGGAGGAGGAGGAGGCGGAGGCGTCTAGTTCGGAAGGTTGATGAGCTCCTTCCGCCATAGGCATGGAGTCTTCAGAGCAGACCCCAGCCGAGTCTCCCCTTCACCGGTAGGGTGGTCAAGCTGGAGGTCCTCAAATCCCTCCGTTATCTCATCCACCATCACCCTAGCATATCCTTCTGGAATCGGCCGGCAGTGAAAAGTTGCGCCGGGTTCAGTAGGATAAACAGAGCCAACAGCCGCCTTGACCTTCAAATTCATCCATTGCGTCATAAGGTGGCAATTTTGAGACTCCATTATAGCATCCACAGGATAGCTGGCAGGAGCCGTCAAGGCATGCTCCGGCTGAAGCAGCTCGGTGGAAGCCACGCTGCTTCTGTGCTGAGATGGCGGGGTAGCTTCGGGGGAGGCTTCGGCAGTACGTTTGCTGCGATTTGCTTCTCGTTCCTCTATCGCTTGTACCCTTGCGTGCAGCGCCTGCAGTTCGGTCTGCCGCACTTTTTTCCTCCTCTCATGGGATTTGTAACCGCTTGCGTCCGGAAACCCAACCTTCCACGGAACGGAGCCTGGCGTGCCTCGTGTCCGTCCAGGATGCTCAGGATTCCCGAGGGCCATTGTGAGCTCATCGTGCTCTCTGTCTGGAAAGAACGTCCCTTCCTGCGCTGCTTCGATATACTGCTTAAGCTTGCTGACTGGTATGTCCATTTGTTCGTTCGTCCAAATGCACTTCCCTGTTTCAGGGTCCAAGGTTCCGCCAGCCCCGATGAACCAAGTCCGGCAACGGTCTGGCCAGTTATTTGTCTCTGCTTCGATCCCTTTATGAACCAGATCATTCTCAACCTTGGACCACTTAGGCTGGGCTACGAGGTAGCCACCTGACCCCGTGCGATGGTGAAGCTTCTTCTTCGCAGCATTTTGCTTGTTTGTCGCCGACATCTTCTGACTCTTTTCCGATGTCTTGTGGGCCACAAATGCGGGCCAGTGATCTCTGATCTTCTCATATCTGCCCTTGAATTCTGGTGTCTCATTATTTTCGACAAACTTATTATTCAGCTCTTTCTTCCACCTCCTGAATAGTTCTGCCATCCTCTTCAGAGAAAAAGACTTGATTAATTTCTCTTTAATTGGGTTCTCTGGATTATCCTCTGGCGGTAGGGTGAAATTTGACTTCAGCTCAGTCCAAAGATCATTTTTCTGCATATCATTGACATAAGACACCTCAGGGTCTTCTGTAGCCGGCTTAAACCATTGCTGGATGCTTATCGGGATCTTGTCCCTAACCAGAACCCCGCACTGAGCAACAAATGCGTTCTTTGTCCGGAGGGGTTCAATAGGTTGGCCGTCGGGCGCGATTGCTGTGATCTCAAGCTTTTCATCCGAGCTCAACTTTTTCTTCGGGCCTCGTCTCTTTAACGAAGTTGTGCTCGATCCAGAGGGCTAGAAAAAAGAACAAAGACTTAATTAATATGTGTACATACCAAAACAATGAATGCATCAATCAGCTAGTCAGCATAGGCTTAACTAATATATATACCTGGCCGGACTCGGTTCGGTCACCGGAGCCGTCATCACGGTCTCCTTCTTGCACCGGCATTGGGTCACCGGAGCCATCCTCATGTTCTTCTTCTTGCACCGGCATTAGGTCACCGTAGCCAGCTTGTTCACCCTCTCCTTCCAGACCATCGGTTTCGTTGAGATAGTACGAGACGGCATCACTTCCTTCTGCGATTATCTCCCTCAACAACGCTTCTTTTGTTGCTTCGTCTAGGGCGGTGTCCATAGTTTCTACAAATATTTACAACATGACAATTATTATTCAAACATGACAGATGGATATATTAGTGCCAAACGTAGAACTAGCTACCTAATCATAGTAAGCTATCGGGAGGGGGTATATATCGACAACGACGACACTACGTCTATGTCCCTCGACGACCCTCGTTCCCGATAAAAAAAAGAGGAAGAAGAAGAAAAAAAAGAGGAGAAGAAAGAATAGAGGAGTTCTTCTCCTCTATTCTTTCTTCTCCTCTTTTTTTCTTCTTCTTCCTCTTCTTTTTTTCCTCTTCTTCCTCTCCTCTTCTTCTCCCTCTTCCCCGCCTCTCTCATGAATGTTCGCCGTCCCCCCCCCCTCGACCCCTCGATGACCCTCGTTCCCGATAAAAAAAGAAGAGGAAGAAGAAGAAAAAAGAAGAGAAGAAAGAATAGAGGGGATCTTTTTTTATCCTCTTCTTCCTCTCCTCTTCTTCTCCCTCTTCTTCCCCTTCTTCCCCGCCTCTCTCCTGTTCGACGACCCTCGAACCCTCGGCGACCCTAGACCCCCTCTCGACCCCCTCATGTCATACACATAAACAAAAAATGCTATCCATCTATACATACATAGCCACATACATATATACATGGAAATAATACACATAAACAAAAAAATAAATATATGAACAAAACAAATACACATATATGAACATCTATACACATCTATACACATATATGAACATCTATACATACATATATACATACATAGCCACATACATATATACATGGAAATAATGCTATGAAAAAAAAATATGAACAAAAAAATGTTATGAACAAAAAAAATAATACACATAAACAAAAAAAATATATGAACAAAAAATGCTCTGAAAAAAACAAATACACATATATGAACATCTATACATACATATAGCGACATACATATATACATTATATATACGAACAAAAAATGAAAAAAATGATAAACCGGGGTGGCGGCGGCTCACAGCAGCGAGGTTGACCGGCGAGGGCGACGGCAGGGGCAGCGAGGGCGTCGGCGAGGGCGGCGGATGGCTCGGGGAGGAGGGCGGCGAGGGCGGTACGGGCTCGTGGAGGAGGGCTCGGGGACGACGGCGAGATCAGGGGCGGCACGGGCTCGGGGCGGCGCGGGCTTGGGGACGACGGCGACCTCGAGGGGCGGCGTGAGCTCGGGGAGGAGGGCTCGGGGACGACGGCGAGCTCCGGGGCGGCGCGGGCTCGAGGGCGGCAAGGGCTCGGGGGCGGCGCGGGCTTGAGGAGCAGGCGGCGGTGGCGACGAGGAGCGAGCGGTGACGGCGATGGTGACCTCGGGGCGGCGACGGCGAGCACGGGCAGCCTGGCGGCGTCGTCGGGGCGGGATCGAAGAACTGAACCAAAAATTTCGCAAGTGTTGGCTTATATAGCCAGAGCAATGGTCCCGGTTCATGAAACCAACCGGGACCAATGCCCCCCTTTGGTCCTGGTTGGTGCCACGAACCGGGAACAAAGGCCAATTTTCAGCAGCCCAAAGGGCGGGAAGCGGCGGCCTTTGGTCCCGGTTGGTGGCACCAACCGGGACTAAAGGGGGGCATTGGTCACGGTTGGAGCCACCAACCGGGACCAAAGGCCCCTTTAGTCCCGGTTGGTGCCACCAACCGGGACCAATGGCCTTGTGCTGCCCCGCGCCCAAAAGTTTAGTCCCACATCGCTAGCTGAAGGGCGACGGCACTTGTTTATAAGCACTGGTATGCCTCCCCATTCGAGCTCCTCTATAATGCAGGCTTTCGGGCCTAAACTTGCTACTGCCTGTGGGCCTATTGGGCCTCTGCGGGCCTGAATCCTGGCCCATGTAGGGTTTCTAGTCGTATTCAGGCCGTGGAGGCCCGGTAGGTGGCATTTTTTTTTAGTTTTTTCTTTTTTATTTCTAAATTTTTTTGGTTTTTTATTTTTTTATTTCTACTTAAAACTAAATACTTACAGTTTTTTAATGATTTATTTTTGCTTTTAGGTCACAAAAATTATAAACTTTCTGTTAGTGCCATTAGTTTTAAATTTTGAATAGTTTAAATTTGAATTTTTAAAAATTTGTGTGAATCACTAGTTTATGAATAATTTTACTATAAAAATAGAAATTTTTTTCTATTTATTTTTTATTTATACTTACAACTAAATACTTATAGTTTTTTAGTGATTTCTTTTTGATTTTAGGTCACAAAAATTATAAAGTTTCTGTTACTGCCATTAGTTTTAAAATTTTGAATATAGTTTAAATTGGAATTTTTTAAAATTTGTGTGAATCACTAGTTTATGAATAATTTTACTATAAAAATAGAAATTTTTTCTATTTATTTTTTATTTATACTTACAACTAAATACTTATAGTTTTTTAGTGATTTCTTTTTGATTTTAGGTCACAAAAATTATAAAGTTTCTGTTACTGCCATTAGTTTTAAAATTTTGAATATAGTTTAAATTGGAATTTTTTAAAATTTGTGTGAATCACTAGTTTATGAATAATTTTACTATAAAAATAGAAATTTTTTCTATTTATTTTTTATTTATACTTACAACTAAATACTTATAGTTTTTTAGTGATTTCTTTTTGATTTTAGGTCACAAAAATTATAAACTTTCTGTTAGTGCCATTAGTTTTAAAATTTTGAATAGTTTAAATTGGAATTTTTTAAAATTTATGTGAATCACTAGTTTATGAATAACTTTACTATAAAAATAGAAATTTTTTTCTTCTTTGCTATTTATTTTTTATTTATACTTACAGTTAAATACTTATAGTTTGATTTTAGGTCACAAAAATTATATTCTTTTTGCTATTGAAGAATATTATAGTTTTATTTTAGTTGATCATAACATAATATTTTAATTGATTGTTTTTATTTTCATAAAAGTTTTGTAGTTCATTCTGTTTGCTATTAATTCATTCTTTGAGCTAAATGACTCTGAAATTGGAAAGCATTTCAAAATGAACTCTGAAAAGGTTGAAAGTTGGCATGGTATCATCATTTCACCCACATAGCATGTTCCAAAAAGTAGAGTGGGTTACGACAAAAACTTGATGCACTTCGTGTACAAAATGGACAATCACTTTCGAAGTATCAAAGTTTCGAACCATAAGACATGAAAGCATTTCAAATGAACTCTGAAAAAGTTGAAAGTTGGGATGGTATCATAATTTCACCCACATAGCATTTGCTTATTGCGGGAGAAAGTCTTCACTTTTTCTTCGCTTGTGTCATTTGCTTATTGCGCCGTAACCATGGATAATCTTCATTGTTTATCAGGATGCTTGGGTCAGCCTTGACATTGAAGGGAGGAATTTCATGAAACTTTTCATAATCTTCAGACATGTCTGTCTTGCCGTCCACTCCCAGGATGTCCCTTTTTCCTGAAAGAACAATGTGGCGCTTTGGCTCATCATATGATATATTCGCTTCCTTATCTTTTCTTTTTCTCGGTTTGGTAGACATGTCATTCACAAAGATAACCTGTGCCACATCATTGGCTAGGACGAACGGTTCGTCAGTGTACCCAAGATTTTTCAGATCCACTGTTGTCATTCCGTACTGTGGGTCTACCTGTACCCCGCCGCCTAACAGATTGACCCATTTGCACTTAAACAAAGGGACCTTAAAATCAGATCCGTAGTCAAGTTCCCATATGTCCACTATGTAACCATAATATGTGTTCTTTCCGCTCTCGGTTGCTGCATCAAAAAGGACACCGCTGTTTTGGTTGGTGCTCTTTTGATCTTGGGCGATCGTGTAAAATGTATTCCCATTTATCTCGTATCCTTTGTAAGTCAATACAGTCAAAGATGGTCCCCTGGACAACAAGTACAACTCATCACAAACAGTGTTGTCACCTCTGAGACGTGTTTCCAACCAACTGCTGAAAGTCCTGATGTGTTCACATGTAATCCAGTCGTCGCATTGCTCCGGGTGTTTGGAGCGCAGACTGTTCTTGTGTTCATCGACATACGGGGTCACCAAGGTAGAGTTCTGTAGAACTGTGTAGTGTGC